>NW_004955439.1:20925128-20946809 GCF_000276665.1 Chinchilla lanigera
AACCTTTCCTTCCTTCATTTTGGGCGTTGGGTATTTTGTCTCAGCAACAAGGGAAAAGTAACCAAGACACTTGCTGGACACTAGTGCTAGTCTCTCGCTCCTTCTTTTCAATCCTGGCCTTCTTTATAGCTGTCACACCTCAGTGAAAGAAGTCACTGATGAGTAGGTAATCCACTACTTTTCACAACCCTTAGGCTGTAACTACTTGTTAGATCATTCTTGCATATCTCTGTTTTCCTGAGAAACCACTTTGAACATACCACCATGTATTACAGCAGCCATTGATAATTTCCTACCAATCTGTCCATAACTCTGTAATGTTTGTATTATTCCTATGCTATTTTCTAAATGGATGTATGTTTGTTACTATGTGTTTCCAACAACAACCATTGAGAATGCTCAATGATTATTTAATTGATCACTCATGTATAGCTCTTTGTTTTCCCTAGAAACCACTTTGAAGAAACCAAAGTATAGTACAACAACCATTGATAATCTCCTACCACTTTTGTCTGTAACTCACTATTATTTGTCTATTTGTTTTCCTGAGAAACCATCTTGTAGATAACAATATGTAAAACAACAACCACTGATAATGTCCTACCACTTTGTCTGTAATTCAGTAAGCCCCCTATTACTATGTTGTGCTTCTTTTACTCTTTAAAATAAAATAATAAATACATAATAAATGAACCTGGCATGGATGCATCTGTAATCTCAGCATTCATGGGTTAAGGCAGGAGAACTGAAAGTTCAAGGCTAACATAGACAACATAGCAAGACCTGTCTCATAAATAAATAAATAATAAAAAGAAGGGTTGGAGATGCAGCTCAGTGGTAGAGTGATGGCCTAGCATGTGTGTGGTCCTTAGTTTAATCCCTAGTACTGCTAAATAAACAACAAATTCTAAAAGACTGCCAAGAAGCAGCGAGCAACAAACACATTTCTGTCCTCCTCACTGTCCTCAACCCTAGGAGGGCAGGATAAATGCAAGTGCTGATTGGAATAGGCCCTGGGGCTGCTGTGAAGAGAACCTGGGGGAACTCAGGAATAAAAATGGAGAAAGCAGCGCTGGAGGCAGAAATTCCCAGAAACACCCAGGAAGTAAAGGAAGGAAAAGAAACCAGGAACCACCAAAGCCCTCAGGCCAGTTCAACCATGGAGTCACCAGGAAATTCTAACCAACTTTTGTTAAGTTTCTAACAAAAAAAATGGGAATTTCTTGAATGTGAAGGGATCTACAAGTGAAGAAGGATTATATCATGTCAAGAGCAATCGCCCAGTGTCTCCATTCGAGGGGCATAAAGAAGAATCAGAAAAAATGTATGGACTGCTAAGTTTGGGAGATTTATATTGGATTGTTCATGAGGCCAACAAGAGACCAAGGAGAGGATCCTTAGTTTTTTCTTATGGAGTAGCCCTAGACAGGATCCAAGGACATACTTAGAATGATCCCAAAATACAGTGAATTTTACATTTTGTTACAGTAAAAGATAAATTTCTGTGAATCTCTCTCAAAATCCTGCCATTAACTTAGAGCATACATAACCCATCGTTCTGGCCACTTTCTGAAGTAGCTCTACAAGTCATTTTTTATACCTTCTGTTGGTCTGTTGTGGCTGCCTCTGTACTCTGAATCAATTTAAAACATTTACCTTTCATAATCTTTTTTTTGTACCAGGAATCAAACTCAGGATCTCGCACTTGCCAGGCAGGTGCTGTGCCAATGAGCTACATCCCCAACCTCTTTCATGGTCACTTTGACTTGGAGGAAGATTCAGAAGCCATATAATACCAGATCTGGTGAATAATGTGTATGAGGACACACAGCAATATTCTTATGAGCCCTTTTTTATGGCACTTTGGCTGCAGCAGTCACCATATTTTTTTGGTCACGCTTCATAAAGACACTCAAAGAAAAAAAGTGGCAAGAAGAATGGGATAAACTGAGTGTAACTCATGCTTGTAATCCCAGAGCTCAGCAGACTGAGGTGGAAAGACTGCTGCAAGTTTGAGTTCAGAGCCAGCCTGAATTATGTAGTAGGACCCTGTCTCAACAACAACAACAAAAAAAACAAAAAAACAAAAACCCAAAATAACACATGGGGATGAGCGCTCAAGCTCGTACATGTGTGTGTAGGCCCTTCCTAAAAGGGGCCGCGGGGCCTGAGCCCAGGCGCAAGAGCTAATGCCTGCGAGCTGCGGTGAAGAACTGGAGAGGGACAGCGGAAGAATATTCCTACTCAAGGCACAGGACAGGCCCAGGCCGCCGAGGAGGATGAAGTTTGGCTGTCTTTCGCTCCGGCAGCCTTACGCAGATTTTATCCTAAACGAAGTCGAAACGCTGGAGACGCCGTGAGTCCCTTGCTGAGAACCACAATAGGTGCACTGCCGCCATCCACATCGCGCACAGGGACAGACTGGGAGGAGACAGCTGGCCGCAGCTGCTGGTGGAGAGGCTGGGCCTGAGCCCGCAGACCGGGCCTTGCGTCGGGAGAGGGCGGTTTGCTGAGGCGTGGACTCCGGGCTGGTTGGCATCGGAGTAGCTTTGCAGCGCCGGAGGACTTAGCCGCAGAGGAGGCTATGCGGCTGGGAAGTCAGGCTGTTCTTATGGACCTGACGCAGAAGTGCCTGACCATGATTTCCAACCCCAGCTGCGTATTGCAGCCCTTCTCAAGGAAGGCGGGAAAGACGTATTCCAGGTGGACGTCCCAGAGCACCTGATGCCTTTGCGGCCCAAGTTGTGCCCCTTGTGGGCTCCAGGGAGGAGACAGACCAACGACATCCTGACACGGCCTTTCATTATGGTGCAGACCTAGAAAACTCAGCTGCAGTCTGAACTGCCACCATTCCACACGGTGCTGCCCACTAGCAACTGTTCTCAGGCAGAGATTCTGTACCCAGGTGAAGGGAATGCGGGGCAGGACTTGCCTGCTGGGTGTCTCCCCGGGTTTGTGCAGTGTCTCAGGTACCTTAACCTGTAGTGTCTTGGTGTGGCCACTGACTTTGGTGGCATTACTTTGCAATTGCACAAATAAATGTGTTCATGAATTTTTTTTTAAATGAAATAAAAAGAAAGAAAGAAATGGGATGCATGTTCAGAGCAAGGGGGAGTATTTTGAAGGAGATGAATGATAATGTGTCTTTTACTGTAATAAGTTTTTAAATATTTAAACACACACCGTATTTTTTAAATCAGCCCTTGTAGATGGAAGGACAGTGACCTCCGGGGCCCTCTCCGGGAAGATGTTGCTCACCTCCTCCTCCTGAGTACTGGCCACATGACTGTGGTGTCCCATTTTCTTGGAGGAGCTGCCATGCATCACTGCACCTGTGACTCCATGGAGGACCCTCAGGCGCCAGGTGGGAGCCCTGGCACCGCGGTCCGGCGTGGGCAACCGCGGCCTGCTCTCTGTGTTCGGCCGGGAGCGCCCCGCCCGCCCCAGCAGCGGGTCGACCGCTTCACTGTGATCCAGATCCTGCATAGGACGATAGGAACTCAACCCCGACTCTGCCGGAAAGACAGCAGAACAGCACCGTCCTGTGACTGGCAAGTCCTTTCCCTCCCTACCCAAGGCAATGGGAACAAAAGGTGAAATTAAGCGAATCACCCTGACCTCAAAAACGTTCCGTTTGGTTTTTGTTTTTTTCATTTTGCTGGGTTTGGGGGCCCAAGACTTGTTGGCGTGCTTAAGCATAGAGCAATCCTGTACTGTTTACACTCAATCATGTTACAAAATTAGAATCGCTGAACCAGGATCACACTATTTATGCTTCGTATAGTGCATGGCATGCACAAGAAACTCAACGCATGTGTGAGCTAAGTTGAGTAGGTGAGGTAAAGAATCATAATGACCATTTTAGAGCTGTATCTATGGAGGACTATATTTTTCTTCCAATTGACCTCACACAATTGGAATGTGATATGGAAAATATTGTATGATATTTATTGTTGTTTCTTTAAAAACTAGACTATAAAGTTCTGGTTTCAGTAAAGCTTGTAAAAATATTAAAAGGGAAAAAATTCCTTAACCAAATGTTAAAGATTTCTAAATTTAAATGCTGAAGCTCCCCCGTCTCAGATCCCTATTTGGTAGGAGACTGCACTATATAAAATCCTTTGTGTTGCCAAAACACAATGTAAAATAGCTAAAAGGTCAAATACCGAATATTTTAAAATATCTTAAATAATATTTTAGATCGTGGGGGGAAATGAGAAAAATGACTGACCTCTGATCTTTCATTTGTCTTATTATTTGGTAGTTAATAAACATATTTATAAATGCTCTTTCCTCCACAAAAAATTTATGCTAGAGGAATAGTTAATGTTCCTCATAAAAAATGACAGACAGAACTTGTAAAATGCTATTTACAGCCTTCCAGCAGAAAGCTAAAAAATAATTTATTTGGCTTATTAAGCTCTGCCTATCTTTGAAGCCAAGAAAACTCCAAACCCCCAAGTTCTGAAATGTCAGAACCTTGTGATTAAATGTCTTGATATCTACCATCTGTCCAAAGCTATCATCTGTGAAAATATATTTTCTTCTGCCAAATGTAATATTCCCCAGAACACTGATGGGGAATATCCCAAAAAGTGTTGGGATTTGCTGTTGGTTCAAAGTTATCTCCATCACAATGAGTGCCTGCTTCGGACTCCTGAGGAGTGTAGCCTAACAAGGAGTGCGAAGCAGAGAGGAAGCAGAGAGGGACAGTAAAACAGTGATGCAGCCTCAAGTCAGCTCAGCTCATGATTAGACTGAGCTGATCCAAGTCTACTTTGCCTGAGCTAAGTTCACAGGGAACTGCTCTGGTGGGAGATGTACTTTAAATTTGAGTCTCCAGAACCCCCAAAGATCTGTTGCAATTCAATATAACTGGTTTCTTTGCAATCCCATGCATTTAAGTATTTCTTCTTTTTTTCTTCTTCTTTTTTTTTTTTTTTTTTTGATATTGGGTATTGAATCCAGGGCCTTCACACTGAACTACATCCCCAGGCATTTTTTTATTTTTTATTTTGAGATAGGATTTTGCTAAGTCACTAGGTTGCTTGGCTTGAACTTGTGATGTCCCTCCCTTAGCCTGCCAGGTTGTTGAGCTTATAGGCATGTACCTCCCTGGCTGGCTTATTTTATATGCATTGAGTCCCCAACTTCTGGGAGAATGTTCATAAATTGGATTCATTTGTAAGTCTGACAAAGTGAGTCTTACTCACCTTTGACACAAATATACAATGTATATTGCTTTGGGCTTCCTAACCGTCTCCACCACAGCACCACTGCTCTCCTGTTGGGTCCAGACCTCCTGGGCTCTGACTGAGCACTGCACTACTGCACACTGTCGCACTGTACAGTGAGCACACAGCAGCACCACTGCGACAATGGGCAGCAGACATGTGAGCTACCTTCACAACTTGTTTATATCTATGAATGTTCGTAATGTGAGTTCCGTTCATATCTATGAAAGTTGGCAATTCAAATAATCATAAGTCAGAGGTTCATTGAATTTCTAAGAAGGAAATCACAGGTTTCACTGAACAAAAGGATCCTGATACACATTTCTCATACACAGTGTTAAAAATTCAACTAAAAATTACCAGATGCATAAAAAAATAGGATCAAAGCTGGGCATGGTGGTGCATGCCTGTAATCCCAGCACTTGGGAGGCTGAGGCAGGAGGACCTTTGCAAGTTGAAGACAAGCCTGGGCTACAAAGTGAGCTCAAGACCAGCCTGAACTGCATAGCAAGACCCTGTCTCAAAAAGACAAAAACAAACAAACAAAAAATAAGATCAAGAATAAAAGATAATTGTATTTTGATACATAAGCAACAGGAAGCGTAATTAAAACAAACAAAATCCCCACTATGTGTGTTAGCTTTTCAGTGCTGTGACAAGATACCTGAGAAAAGCAACTTAAAGGAGAAATGTTTGTTCTGGCTCACAGTCTCAGAGGTGTCCATCCACAGTTAGCAGCTCCACCACTTCTAGGCCAGTGATGAGATAGAAACAGTGTGACAGGAGGGCCCGGGGGAACACAGCTGCTCACCTCATGGCATCCAGAAGCAGAAAAGGTGAGAGATCCTGTGAGGAAGAGGCGGGGACAGGAGATAGTCCTTACAGTCACACTCCCATGACCCACCTCTTAATTTTCCATTTCTTCCTAATAATGCCATCAAATCATGAATCCATAAATGGTCCTATCCACTGAAGAAGTTAGAGCCCTCACAATCCAGTGATCTTTCAAAATTTTCACCCCAAACACATGAGCCATTTGTGGGTGTTTTGTTTTATTTTGTTTTTTACAACATAGTATCTCACTATGTAGTTCAGGCTGGACTTGAACTCATTGTGTAGTCCATGTTGGCCTCAAACTCATGGCAATCCTCCTGCCTCAACTTGCAAGTGTTAGGATCACAGGCAGGTGCCACCACGCTTTGCTTGTGAGACATTTTAGATCCAAACCCTAACACATACAGGGTTCCTAGAAATAAATCTAATGAAATATGTGGAAGACTATTACTTAGAAAATTATAAAAACTGCTGAAAGAAATTTAAATAGAACATATTTCATATACCTGTATAAAAATATTTAATAGCAGGGCATGGCGGCACATGCTTGTAATTTTAGCACTCTGGGAAACTGAGGCAGGATACTGGCAAGTTCAAGATCAGCTTGGACAACTTAGCAACTTAGCAAGACCTTGTCTCAAAATAAAAATAAAAAAGGCTGGGGATTGAATCATAAAGGCATAATTCTCCTATAAAACTGACCTATAGATGCTAAACAATCCTAACAAAATTTCAACAGGATTTTCTTTTTTAAAAACAGCTTTATTCAGATATAATTCATGTGTCATACATTTCATTCATTTGAGTTCAAGTCATTCATTCTTACTGTGTGGACTGACAACTGGTGATCAACTTGTAACACCCAACTGAACTGAATCAGTGTGGTGCTG
Source organism: Chinchilla lanigera (assembly GCF_000276665.1). Taxonomy (NCBI): domain Eukaryota; kingdom Metazoa; phylum Chordata; class Mammalia; order Rodentia; family Chinchillidae; genus Chinchilla; species Chinchilla lanigera. The sequence goes on from NW_004955439.1 coordinate 20,932,087, forward strand.
GGTGTGGGAGGCCCACCTGAGGATTATTGCCAGTAGCATAAAGGGCAGAATAGGAGAAGAAGAAGTTTAGAAGCTGTTCGGAGACCGTGGGGAAGCTGAGGGAGCTATTGGTTTTCCTGGAGGGTCTTGTCATGCTGGCTTTCCTGTTGAACTCGGCTGTTCTCATCAAAGGAGCTCAGGAGCTTGGTGTCACTGGGAATGGCTTCGTTTCACTTTGAGGGAGCTCTGGTCTTTACTTTGAGCATCACTTCCTGGCTCTGGAGGGGAAGATGGTACAGTGCTCAGTCTCCTGCAGAAGCTTGTTATGCTGGCTTTCCTGATAAGAGCTTGGCTGTTCTCATCAGAGGAGGAACTCGGGACCGCACTGTCACTGAGGATGGCTATGGTACATTTCAGGGGAGCTCGGTTCTTACTTTAAGTATTGCTTCCTCCCTCTAGTGCAAATCTCCCAGTCTACTGGCACAGATCCTTCATCCAACTGGCACAGACTTTCTAGCTTCCACCCCTGACCTTTGGGCCTTCCCAGCACAGATCCATGAAACAGGCCTGCGTGAGACATTGTCATGGGATCTTGGCCTCCAGTTGAACTCGCAAGGGGTATTGTTATGAGCTCTAGGTCTTCAGCTGGGCTCATGCAGGACATTACCATGGGATCCAGGCCCTCAGCTGGATTCTTTGGTCTTCAGCGTGAAGACAGATTTTTTGCACTCTTTTTGTATGTGATTCTTTGGGTGACTATTGTAAAATAATTCTATAAACTATCTGTCCTGTATTAAATTATTTCCCCTTGCAGAATCCCAAACTACAACACTTACTATGTTCCTCAACAGGATTTTCATGTAACCTGAAAATATATTCTAAAATGTATGTGGAATGTCAAAGTTTTAAAACAGATTAGTTCCCCAAAGACTTCAAGACAGTGATATATGTAAAAGTAATTTATTCCCAGGAAATTCCCAGGAAAGAAATTCCCAGGCAAGCTGGGAATGCAAAGAAAGTAGAAGAACCCAAGGGGATACATATGGTGGCGCACTGGCAGCTTTCACTATACCACCTAAATAAAATGAATAGTTGCGAGAATTGCCTAAAGTCACACTTACATAAAGCTATACCAATTAAGGTAATATAGACTTGCCAAAGAAATTGTTTAAAAATTAATTGAAAAAAGTCGAGGTATTGGCAGAGCCTTGCTCACTCTGGAGGCTCCATGGAAGATTCTTTTCTCTCTGCTGGTTGTTTGCAGCAGTTCCTGGAGTCCTTGGCTTATAGACATATCACTCCAGTTTATGCAGCTGTCTTCCCAGGGCTCTCTTCCCTCTGTAGGTTTGTCTTCACCTGGTCCTCTTGTACGGATAACAGCCGTTAGAGTTTGGGTCCAGTCTAATCCAGTCTAACCTCATCATAATTTAGCTATATCTGCAAACATCCTATTTCTAAATAAAGCCAGAACCTGAGGTTCCAAGTAGACATGAAGTCTTGCAGAGGTGGGGACACTATTCAGCCCAGCACAGCATCAATGGCCAATAATCATACAAAGATGCTCAGCCTCTTTAGTAATCTGGTAAATGCAAATTAAGCCTCCTGCAATATACATGCCATTTTGCAGCCTCTATTCCAGCAAACATTGACAAGTCTAGACAGGATGTGAATCAACTAGATTCTCCTGGGTGGGAATGTAAATGGGTTCACTACACCTGACCCGCCCATTAGAAAACATTTGGGTATTGTTTTGTAAGTCTGACCCAGCAATCCTGTTCCTAGATACAGACTCAGGAGAAATCCTTGCACAAGTATAGGAAATGTGTGTAAAAAATTTTTAAACGGCAATGTTTCCACTTTTTCCAGAAGAAAACTGGAAGTAGTCCACCAAGAAGAGAATAAATAAAATGTATTTACCAAGTGGAGTGCATTTCAGCAATCAGAACAGACAAACCAACCACATACAAGCAACTTAAGAGAATCACTCAACATAATGCCAAATGGAAAGAATGACTTGCAGAAAACTACATAGATTATATGAGCTTTATAGATCTCAAAAGCAAACAAAAATCAGCTACAAATTATGTTGCCTACATGTATGACAACGCTGCACACATTAATTGCAAGAGTAATAAAGAAGAAATTTAGAGAAGGGGTTGACACAGATATAAGTAGGTTAAGCATAGACATTGTGGCTGCCTCAAAAGAATTTTTGAAAGCAAAATTTGAGTGCAACACAGAAAGAGAAGGAGACAAATTATTTGTTGTTTTTGTATGAAACTTTCTTTGTTAATTCACTCAGCACTTATTGGGATAAAAAAGCTGTCAAAAATGAGGCCTCTCTAGAAAAAATCCAGACAGGTGGGCCTGATCTCAATCAGCCTGGCAAACTAAGGGACTAAAAATGGGGGAAGATTAGGGTGCATAAAAACTTTATATTTGTTTTAAAATATTTAAGATCTTTGATGAAAGATATAGATACAGGCTACTTCTTATATAATTCATTTATATCCATAATTTTTGTACTGTTAATTCTCACCTTTCTCAAACCAGTTTCATTCTTCTTAATTCACGGCTCAAGTGCTTCGCCACATCCATTCATCTTCTGTTTCACCATCTCATTTCTCTTCTGCTTTCCCCATGATACTTTAGTGCTGCCCTTCATGTTTCCACCCCCATATGTCTTATATTTTCATTCTGTACCCTCCAACTTGCCAGGTTCTGCTCGGGAACCTTTATGTTATTGGTTTCCCACAAGACACAGGACCCAGGATCTGTTTTCAGGAGGAACACTTCCAGGCTGGGACAGGCCCCAGTGCACAGATTTCCAGATACCTCCCAGAGCAGTGCCAGATCCCAGAGCTCGGTTCCCCACAGTTACTTGTGGTCAGCTGCTATCTGAAAATAAGAAATGGAAATTTCTGTCCCTAGGCAGGGGTAGCACAGCTTCCCGCAGAACCTTCCTTTGAAACCTGAGTTGGGAACACTGGAGCAGCCCCAGGTCCATTTCCTCCACAGAGCTGAACCACAGCACACCACACTGCAGCAGCTGGGCTGGAGGAGGAAGACAGGGAGACGCAGGAAGAGCCAGAACATGGAAATTTAATGTTTTAGAGTCCACATTACTTGTCTCTTTGAGAGACATTTATCCTGAAGGGACATCTTAATCATCCCCCAGTAATTCCCTCTGATCATCTACCTGACACAAATTTCTTAATTTCCTTTTCAGGATGAACAGAGAAAGCAAATATTTGGTCAGTACAGGAATGAATCTTGTATTTCTCTTAAATGAAGAGTAGAAGGTCTGGAGTCAGACTTACATAAGTTTGAATTTTGGTTCTGCCATTTACTAGTTGTAGCACATTGTTCTGTAACAGAGAAATAAAAATAGAATGTACTTACAAGGTTGTAAATATTAAATGAGACAATCATGTGATGACCTAAGAAAAGTGCCTGGCAAATAGTAAATAGCTACTCGAGTCAGTATCAGAGTAGTGCTCCAGTTCCAAAGCAGACATTTCAAGACTCCCAGCACATGTCTGAAACCTCAGACAGTACTAAACCCTAGGACACTTTTTTCTGTATACCTTGCAGTGCTGTCACACGGTCCCAGAGCTGATCTGTCCTTCCATGTTTTATGCCCTACTGTATATAACTATGCCCTTGGATGCATATGGCCCCTTGTGTTTTGGGGCCATGGTTTTTTTACTTTTTTTTTCTTTTCTTCAATCTGGGGCTTGAACCCAGGGCCTTCACACTGAGCTACATCCTCAGCCCTCCTCTTTTAAAATTTTGAGACAGGGTCTTTCTTAGTCACTAAATTGTCCAGGCTGGGCTCAAAGTTGCAACCCTCCTGCCTCAGCCTCTCAGAGATTATGTGTGCTACCACACCCAACTTGGGGCCATTGTTACACAGAGTAAGCGTTACTGCAACACAGCAGTTGTAATTCCACAGTAGTCAATCTAATGACTAAGACAGCTAATAAGCAGCCTATACTGTGGGTCTATGATGGACAAAAGGATAATTCAAGTCCCGGTTGGATAGAGCTGGATGGCACAAGAGACCATCACTATTCAGTGTATAATTGTCCTGGGTGCCATGGGGCAGGAAAAGGGAGCAACTCCCTGCTCACTTCCCTTGTGAGAATGGGACCTTCACAGAGCACTGAGGAGGCAGAATAGCTCAGTGTATAGCTATTCAGTGTATAATTTAAAACTTGGGAATTGTTTATTTCTGGAAATTTCCATTTCTTATTTTCAGATAGCAGCTGACCACAAGTAACTGAGCCAAGGGAAGGAAAATTGTGGATAAGAGGAGACAACTATCATCTCTGCTTCCCACAAGGTAGTATTAACATTCATGCAAATAAAGTCTCATTGCTACGGCCAACGGTCTCACTTCTGAATCAGGTGCACTCAGAAAAGAATATTGCTATAGGTAACATGCAGGGTTAGTTGCATGAAATCAACATTTTCCTTCTGTTTAAAACACAGAGTTTCAGGGCATTGTACCATACGCCTGTAATCCCAGCTCTTGGGAGCCCGAGGTGGGAAGATTGCCAGGAATTTAAGCCTAAACTATGTAGTGAGTTTGCAGCCAGCCTGGACTACATGGTGAGATCCTGTCTCAAAAAAAAAAAACAAAACCAGTTTCTTTCCCTTTCACAATATCTATTATTCTTTCCAGATTTTATTTACTCTTTCATGTTCCTATAGTAGTGAGGCAATATGGTATTTACACATGTGGTCTGATTTATTTCACTTAAGAAACTGTTCAAAGGGAGGGAACAATGGGGATGAGGGAAAAGATAAAAAGAAAGAAGGGAAAAATATGTACATGCGTGCACGCGCACGCGCGCGCGCACACACACACACACACACAGGATAACAGAGAGTCATACTATCAACTTCTATTGCTTTATTGAAAGGAACAGTTAATGTTTAATTGTTTGATCGACTTTAAATGCCTATATTTGTTTAACTGAGTGACCAATTTAAAGATAACAATATGTAATACAATATCTATTGTTAATTTTCTATCACCTTGTCTGAAACTCTGTATTGTTTCTATTGTGTGGATGTTGTTTTGTTTAGGTCTGTTTGTTAATGTGTTTTCATTCTTTATCTTTACAAATAATTAAAAACAAAAACAAAAAAAAACAGAATCCCATATACTCAAACCTAAAATTATCCAAGGCTCTATAAACAACAAAGAAGTTTGCCCCCTTAGTTTCTTGTTAGAAATCATAGATTTGGAAAAAAGGCAGCTAGGCATGGTGGCACATGCCTATAGTCCCAACACTTGGGAGGCTGGGACAGGAGAATCACTGGGAGTTCAAGACTAGGCTAAACTACATAGCAAGACTCTGTCTCAAAAAATGTAAGAAGGAGTAGAGGGAGAGAGGGAAAGGGAAGAGAAAAAGAGGGACAGGGAAGGAGGAAGAGGAAGGGAGAGGGGGCAGGGGAGGGGAAGAGAAGAACGACTGAGGCATCTGAATAGCCTGGACCTGAGTCTGCATGTGACACCTGAAAACACTACACTGAGGAGGCAGGTGGTGTACAGTGTTAGGTGGGAGAGTTTTTAAATGGGGAAAGGGCTGGCAGAATAGCTCAGTGGTGGTGCACTTGCTTAGCACTTGCAAGACCCTGGGCTCCATGCACAACACTGCAAAATAAATAAATAAATAATAAAAACTGGGAAAGGAGCATGTGCAGAACTCTGGGTGGCCAAATGCACCAGTCAGAGTGGAAATGTGTTGCTTCACATGTGCTCTGTGAAGGTCCCATTCTCACAAGGGAAGTGAGCAGGGAGTTGCTCCCTTTTCCTGCCCCATGGCACCCAGGACAGGAGTGTGTAAAAGTGATTCTCCAGCTGCACTTCCACCTGGCACTTTGTGAGGACAAATAAATAACAAATCTTCATGGTGGTATGCAGAGGCAGCTGCAGTGGCAGCCCAGCCCCCAGGGGCAGTGGGGACAGTTGCAGTAGGCAGTGGGTGAGACTCAGGGCTCTGCCTGATGGGATGACTCAGCTTCCTTGGTAGAAACCCAGGAGTCACCCTTTCTATTGAACATTCATGATGTCTTTTCTTCAGACCTAGCACAACACAATAAAATACAATGTAATGTGGTACAGCCCAACACAATGCAATAAGATAAACACAACACACAATAATGCACAATACAATACACTATAATACAATACAGCAGAATACAGTGCTTACTTTGGCAGCACATATACAGAACAGCAAAATAAATCTAATACAACACAATGCAATACCACACACAACATAATTGCTATATTTTGGACCTGAAGTCTTCCCCCAAAGGGAAGGTTGTCAGAGCCCTTGGCACCATCTGGAAGTGGTAAACCAAGTGGTGGGGCCTGGGTAGAGGAAGCTGGGTTATCAAGTTAATAATATCCCTTTGTTATTGTGGGCTGATCAGGTCTACAATCTCCCAAACAAGTGTATGGTGAGGGCTAAATTTAAAAAGGCAAATGGAATGATTTCAGGGCTCCAGGAGGATCAAAGCCCTCTCACAGAATTTGAGATTCTCTCAGGGCTAAGACCAAGACCTTCTCTGGGTGGTCCATATTAATTTAGTTATCAGAAGAAGGTATAGGAGTATTCAAGAAGGGTGGAACCACTCACAGATTTCTCAAGTAAGGTATTAAGTTAATCCACCCAGAAGTGAGATGCCTGAGGCTACAGTCTTTATCTAGTTGAGGTTGGATCCAGGTGTCCTTGGTTGTGACCTTGTCTTATCCTTTGAGGCTTTCCAGCTTCATCCATCATTACAGGCCTCAATAGGGATCAGTGACTCACAGAGGTTCCTTACTATGAGTACATTGCCCATCTCCAGACAAGGAGCCTAGGCCTTGGAGAGACTCACAAGTAAACATGAAAAGCCAACTGGTTAGTTTAAGTCCTGCTCAGGGCTGCTTCATAGTGGTCTCCATCACTGGGTCACTGGGGTGTGCCCTTCAAGGGGACATAAGGAGCCCACCCTTTCTGCTCCTTTGCCTTCGAGCAGCTCCTCTGCCAAACACTCCTCTTGTAGTGAACCCACCACCACACACTCAAATCAGCAGAGCCTGGCAACACTGGACTGGAACCTCTGAAACTGAGCACTGTAACTCTCCTCTTTCTCAGTTGACCTGTTTCAAGTATTTGTCACAGGACAGAAAACAATGAAAGTGATGTAAAATCATACAATACAGTGCCACACAAAGCAATGCAGGTCTTACAGTTAAGTTTGTGTCCTAAACTGGGCTTGGTGGTGCACGCCTGTAATCCTAGCACTCGGGAGGCTGAGGCAGGAGGATCCTTGAGAGTTTGAGACCAGCCTGGGCTACAAAGTGAGCTCAAGGCCAGCCTGAACTGCACAGTGAGACCTTGTCTCATAAAGACAAAAAACAAAACAAAACAAAAAATGTATGCCGGGTGTGGTGACACAAGCCTGTAATCCCAGCACTCAGGAAGCTGAGGCAGGAGGATCGTTGTGAGTTCGAGACCAGCTGGGCTATGAAGTGAGCTCAATGCCAGCCTGAACTGCATATGGAGACCCCATCTCAAAAAAAAATGTTTGTGTCCTAGAAAAGGGAGTAGGAAAGGGCAACCGTCCAGAGTGACAGGCCTGTGGATGGCTTCCCAAAGACCAGGAATTTTGGTTTTTGCCCACTCTTTTGTAGACCATTTCTTTGTCAAAATATAATAAAAATAAGTTACTTTAAAAATGAAATTAAAGAGCCAGGATTGGTGGCACATGTCTGTAATTCCACCACTCTGTGAGACTGAGGCAGGAAGATTACAAATTCAAGCCCAGCCTGGGCACATTAGTGACTTAGTGAGACTCTGTTTCAAAATAAAAATTAGAAAGGCCTGGGGATGTAGCTCATTACAAAGGCAATGGATCCCATCCTCAGTACCAAAAAAAAAAAAAAAAAAAAAAAAAAAAGAAAGCAAGCAAGCAAGCGAGAAAAGATGAAGTCACATAGAAAGGAGGTCCAGTAGTTCACTAGGATCACACACGTGAACCCACTCTGCCCAGTTACTGCTGATGTGTCTGACTGGCTCCTCTCTGCACTCGCCATGGCCAGCCAGCAGCCCAGAGCCCCGCCCACAACAGGGGCCTTTCTAACTCAGCCCTGTTCCTTCCCAGGCTGGGACTTCATGGGGGCAGCAGACACTTCCTGGGAGACCTACTCTGAGAAGGTCTCAGTCATTCAGCAGGCTCTGCTAGACAGACACATGTCAATCTCTCATCACACAGTGTGATGAATATCTCAGGGTCATGGATGTCACCAAGAGAGACCACAGGTTTGTCAGGCCCCATAGATCACTTCCCAGAATTATTCTTTCACTCCGTTCTCAGCAGCGCTGTCACCTTGTTGGCGGGCATTGTGACTGTTCTAGATTCTTGGTCTCCCAAGCAAAGAATTGAGCAGGATACATAGAAGCAGAATGAAAGCATAGATTTATTAGCCAGGAACCGATTCTGACTGAGAGTGGGCCAGTGAAAAGAGCCCCACCCCAGAGAAGCGTGGGAGTCCTTAGGGGAAGGGAGTCCCTCTTTAAACTGGCGTAGCAATTCACTCCCATCAGGGACAAGTCTCCATCCTTCTGTTGGAGGGGGGATTTTGTGTCCCTAGATGGACTTTTGAGGAACGTCATGGTGCTCAAAGCACCTCCTGGGGGGTGGGTGTCAAAACTACAATGTAAATGAAATTAGAGTTACAATTGAGTCAGAGTCACTTTTGGTTGTTAGGATGTCCTACAGCACATGCATTCCCCAGGCCTGGCTTAACTGTTACAAGTGGGTAGCTTTGTGGTTTCTAGAGCGTATCTTGGGTCCCTAGCAGCCCAGCACATGTGCCCTCTTGTCTTTCCCAGTTGTGGTCTAGCTGTCAGAACGAGACACTCTCTGCGATTTTGTTTTTGGAGGGTTTCTTTTGTTTTGTTTTTGTTGTTGTTTTTGAGACAGGATCTCACTTTGTAGTTGAACTATGTAGCACAGGCTGGCCTCAAACTCACAATGATCTTCCAGCCTTAGCCTTCTGAGTGCTGGGATTATAGGCATGCACCACTAGGCCAGGGTCTCTGTGGTTTTTGGAGAACTAGCTTCTTCTTTTTCCCTCTAGCCTTCAGGTCTCTTCTCTCAGGAATTTCTCCACTCTACCTCCTAACTCAACCTGAGCAGGGAGGGAATGGCAGGGCACACAGGTGCTCCACTAGGATGCAGTCTCAGAGACGACCTGCTTCTCCCCTGCTCGCTGCCCCTCTCAGCTCAGTTAACCCAACTTTACGACCATAAAGAATAGGATGGAAAGTTGGGTGTCTTTGTCCATTCAGCTTCTATAACAAAATACCATAGACTAGGTGGTGTCTAAACAGCAGACACCTATGTTTCATAGTTCTGGAGGGTGGCAGGCCAAGATCAAGTGCCTGCACAATCAGGGTCTAACAAGGACCACTTTCTAGCCCACAATGTGTCTTGTAGCTGTGTCCTAACATGGTGGGAGGGGTCAGCACGCTTTCTGCACCCTGTCTTATCAGAACACTAATACTATTCAAAACGGCTTTGATCTCATGACTTAATCACTGCTTTGAGTTCCCACCCCTAAGGCCATCACATTGGGGTGAGGATTTCATGGGATGAATTTGGGAGACACAGCCTTCAAGGCACAGCTTGGCATAAGGTCAGTAAGGAAAAGTCAAAGCAAGCAGTGGGGTAGTTGGTAAGCAACTGTCCTCCTTCCTAGATGACAGAGGGTAGCTGCCTGGGGAGGACAGAAGTGTACTGCCAGGCTACAGGCAAGCTGTGTCCATATGCAAATAGCATTGGTTTTTCTACTTCACCTATCTAGTAAAAGACCTCCCAAGCTGAACTCTCCTGGGAAATATCCCTGGCTTTGATGTATAGAAATAAAGGCCAAACCCAGTTGGCACTGCATTCACTCCTGGGGGTAGTGAGTCCCTGGCTCTCTAGGGTGCAGAAAGGAAAATTACCCCTCTGCCCCTCAGGCCTAATCTATTTTCTCTCTCCTTAGAGGAAGAAACACGGGAAGTTCTCCATAATTCAATTCCACTCTCACAAACATTTAAGCATGTTCAACCAAAGCTAAGGGGCCCAAGGGATTTTAATGATGTTTCATTGTGCCATTATTTTGTCTCATGTGTTTTAAGCAATGTTTTTAAATTTCTGCATTTGCCTAAGAGCAAGTTTTTCTAAAAGGTATACTTTGATCAAAAGCATACATCAATAAATCCATGTGATAATGACCTGTGCAACTGAGCCCATCAAATATTTATTCTCTAACTTGGGCCAAGGCTTATGTTCCTTATGCAGGATAGTGATGGCACAGAGGCAAAAGCCATCAACCCAGTGCCCGTTAACCCAATATTAGGAATGTTCTGGTTCTGAATTTGTTAGCAACTGCATTTCACTCACGCTGGACCCAGAAGCCATATGTGAGATATTTATCCTTCTAAAAATCCAACAAAAAATTCTTATGCATGAATATTTCACTCCTGACCTCTGAAAACTCCCAATAATTACCTCTGAATGCTGACAATGTAGTTTGGTGTGGGTGAATAAAATAGTCCCAGAGCACAGAATTAGAATTATATTCACAGCCAATTTCCTTTTCACAGTACATCTCAGTGAAAATCTCCCTTTCTCTCTCTCTCTCTCTCTCTCTCTCTCTCTCTCTCTCTACCTTGTAATATGCTAAAATAAAATCAATCAGCTCTACACTAATCTCATCCATCAGGCTTGAGGCAGGATGTCTGCTCATCCTTCTGCAAAGTTAAATCTGCCAGGAAAAAAAAATGAAGATTTAAACCAGGCATGGTGCTGCACACCTGTAATCCCGGTACTCAGGAGGCTGAAGCAGGAGGATTGTGGCAAAATCAAGGTCATCTTGGGCTACAGAGTAAGTTCAAAGCCATACTGAACTACATAGCAAGATCCTATCTTGAAACAAACAACAGCAGCAACAACAACAACAAAAATGAAGATTTGTCACCACTAAGGTCACCATTGTCAACTAGATATGCGACATTCACTGTGAAAAAAATTCCAGAAGCGGTGGGAGGGTCCCTTTTTTTCTTTTTTTGACCGGGAATGGAACTCACGAACTTGTTCTTGCCAGGCAGGCGCTTGTGCCGCTGAGCTCTACCCCCGGGCCCCATCCACTCAAACATTCTAGGCCAAGGGTAGCAAAGCTCAGCTATGGCCAAAATCTAGCTGCTGCCTGTTTTTGTCCAGGCTACAAACTAAAATTAGTTTTTCTTTTAAGTTTTTAAATGGTTGAAGAGGAAAACAGGAAATATTTGATGACATGACGATTACATGAAGCTGAATCTTTGGTGTCCACATGCAAGCTTTATTGGGGCAGAGCCTTCCTCATTCCCCAAAGAAACTCCTCAGCTGCATCCCTGCATCACAGGGCTGCGTCCAGCAGCACAGGATGGGGTGGCCTGCAGCATCGCCACTCTGTCCTCCAACTTGACCTCATAGGTCCGGCTGCTTCAGAGGCAACTATGCCAGCTTGAAAAGGTTACACACTCTGAGCCAGGCGTGGTGGCACACACCTGTAATCCCAACACTCTAGGAGGCTGAAGCAGGAGGATGGCAAGTTCAACCCAGCTAGGGCAAATTAGCTACTTAGATTTTCTCAAAAAAAAATTTCTTTAAGTTTGGGCTATCACTCAGTGAGAAGGACCTGGATTCAATCCCCAGTATTGCAGGGGTAGGGGAGAGGCTGTTTCATCAGCCATGTGTCTTTGTAGTCCCTCTGGAGATCAAGCCTGTGCCCCACTTCCTGGCTTGATGCAGACCTTTCACCTTATATCTCCACCCACAGCATTGACTTGGTACTGTCCCCGGGTCCAGGCTGCCAGACATGATGAAAAGTATACCCGGTGCCTGGAGGAGGACTACTCTGCTGCTGTAGGAGTGTCCTGGTCACTTTTCTGTCCTTGCTGGGACAAAATACCTGAAGCCCAAAATGAAGGAAGGAAAGGTTTATTTCCGATTACAGTTTGTGGAGGTTTCAGTCCATACTTGGCAGGTTATAAGGCAGAGTGGCACATGCCAGAGAGCTGCAGCTCATGGCGGCAGAACACAGCAAAAGCCACAAGCACACACCAGGGAGGAATGGGGGAGGAATGGCCTCAAGCACCCTTTTCCTCTGCCTTACATATGCAAACTATCCACCCCAGGGCGGGTGCAGCTCTCACACCCCTCAAACTCTAAAAGCCTGCCCCATGGCTGCTTGAGGCTTTGGGGGGGACACACAGATATAAACCATAACAAGAGATACCCCTACTGGAGGGGCAGAGCGCCTGGTGCTCACTGTTTGCACATTGTCGTACAACAGGGCCTGAGAACTTTTTCATCTCCCAGACTGAAACTCTGTCCCCACTGAACAGAAGCTCTACTCCCAGCTTTCTGTCTTGGTGACTGTTCCTTTTGGGACCCTCACAGGAGCGGATCAGACAGTGTCTGCCCTTCTGTGCCCGGAGGGCTGTACCAGATGGGTAACATCCTCGAGGACTAGCTCACTTTGACAGATGCTTTGGGGCTGACAGAGTTTCCATGGATCCTATTCCCCTTTGTGGGGCCAGATATTTTTGTCCCATCACAGCAGATGCTGCAGCCCTGAAGCCACCCCCAAGGTCACCCACAGGCAATTCCTTGGCCTGCCCCAGCTCCCTTGTCACTCTGGCTCAAGTATTGCGCACAGGCCAGGAATAGAGGAGCTGGGGCTCATCCAGTGTGTGACTTTCCTCAGCGAGGGGTGGGGTGGTGCCATCCCTGGAAGCACCCACCAGGGGGCTTCACTGTCCCTGGTACCTTTACTCCTGAACTCACCCTTGATGGCTTCCTCCTTCCCCTGGTTGACACCCCACCCCCCTGTACTCCTCATGGCTCCCCAACAAATATCTTGCCCCATCCTTATGTCCAGATCTGCTTGGGGGAACACCAACTTGTGTGTATGTCGCAAGTTATGCAGATATGGTAACTAAGCATCACAGAGACTAACCTGTTGACTTGCCCAGCTACTAAGCCAGTAGTCAGGCTCTTCGTCCTCACCTTCCCCTGAAAGCATAATGCACTTCTGTCTGCTGCCCCAGCAAAATCTCTCCCTCAGAGACTGCAGGCTGGTGCTGGCTAAAAGGCACTGGGAAAGAAACCTTGGCCACAAGCCTGAAAGTCATCCTTTCCCACTGCTTTGCAAAACGTTACACTCAGGGAACAAGTATATTTTCAGCAGAATATACCCAAACTGTCAAGATTGCTTATTGTAAATAAATTTGGGATTTATATAGACTTATGGCTCATGGGAGGCTGGTGGAGGTGGTTAGTCACATAAGTATTTTCTATTTGTGTAATTAACACAGGACAAAACAGAAACCAGAAACTGCACCAAACCTAACCAGCTGCCGTTGAGAAATGTCAATCAGAAACTAAAACATGTTCTTACATAGGAGAAGGGAACATTTAGCGGAGCTACATCTTTAAAGTTTTGGCTTCTGAGGGAAGACTATTTCATGTATGCCTAACACTTGTTTCACCATATGAACCGTTACTTTTGTGTTGGGTGAGATCTATAGTTCATATGTTTGCTTTGAAAATTTTACCCTGTGTATTAACACCCACAAATAAAATTATTAATCCAAGGTGACCTTCTTATCTATGTTTGACTGGTTTTGGTAAATGTTTGTTAAAAGGAAATCTTATTAGAATGAAAATCAGAATTTTACAGTACATCTTTAGAAAGTGAGATTAGAATTATGTGAAATATTTTTTCACTTTACCAAAATTTGTTGTAATTTTAATTACATGTCATTTTAAACAAATAAGAACTCAATAAATGATTTTTGGGCTCTTAAAAAACCTCATTTCCAGGAGGCTGCCTCTCAGAACACCATCACTGTGTAGAAACTCAAACTATACCAAGGGGCCAGTGCAGAAACTCTGGCCAACATCTCTAGTGCCGTTGACTTCCAAGAACCAGCCAATGGGTATGCCATCTTGGATGTACTTCGCAGTCACACCTCAGGGCTGCTTCTGCATCAGCCAATATCTGGCTGCAGCTTTCAAGTGTGGGAGACACCAAATAAGAAGCTGAGCTCAATCAACAACCAAGCCTTGAGAAATAACAATATATTATTTTTTGAGCCACAAAATAGGGCTAATTTTTAGCATAACTTTTCTGTCAAATTGTATAATACAATAAAATGACATCCTTTACTCAGAGATTACTTTTGCTGACTATCAAAGTGTGGGTAATTTTTGGAAAAATACCTGAAGACTTGATTGATATCTCCAAATGCCTCTCTTAAACATTTGATATAAAAATCTTTCTTTTTGGAAGCTCCCCCCACATCATCTTTGTTGATTTTCCTCTGATTCAGCTGCTAACTGGTCTAACTCTGTTCCACACTCTTTTTTTAAATTTAGAAACAAAGTTTATTTAAGATCTGAAATACAATTCCTAAAATATCAACTTTGCCACAAAACTGTGTCTACATAATAATGCATTGCCTCTATCATGTTAGAACGTGCATTAGACTCAAATACAAAAACCAAGAAACAAATCACCATCCTTCAATAATTTGAGCAAAACCATGAAACAAACCACCATCCTTCAACAATCTGAGCTATAGAATGTGTAAGGAACAACATAGGTGGATTTGCAGAGGATGGGCAAAACAACCCATCCATTTACTTCA
>NW_004955439.1:20946980-21012567 GCF_000276665.1 Chinchilla lanigera
AAAAAAAAAAAAAAAAAAAAAAGCACAAATGTATGGGTTTTCAGGTATATATATAAAGTTGAACCATTGGCACTAGAAATCGAGGCTTTTTGTCACTTAGCATTTAACACATAGTAGAAAATTGTGTAGTGTCAAAGGGATAGAACCACCAGCACTTAAGCAATGTTGTCAGCTAAGCAATAGTATGGTCTGCTGAATGCTTTTTTCTTTGTCTAATGACTGCATATGCATAGCAACTTTGAAATGAGGAAAAGAGTTTTTACTCCTTTTATTTTCTGTTTAAAACAGAACAGAAAATAAACTGAAACATAAGCCCTTTTATACATTGTCAATTTTAAAGAACATCAATTATAAAGTAAAAGACTAAAAACAGAAAGTGTTCACAGATACCAGACGTTAACAGTGAGTGGTCTGTAGACCCTCACAGGGCTTTGCGATGGGAGTCAGCAGAAACCACTTTGCAATTACTGGCAGTAAACAGTGACACAGAATTTTTTGCCAGACACTTTAGGAAATCATGCAGATAGGCCAACAATAATGCGAGGCTCTTCTCATCAAGAGGTATATAGGCCATAACATTGCTCCATTCTTACAAATAATCTCAGTAGGTGTGGCACTCCTTAACCCTGGGACCTTGGTGCATCAGGGTCAGTCAAGAGGATTTCAGCACACTGGGGCCTCTCAAATTTGTAGAGCAGCTGAGTGACCAACATCACATTGAAATACTCTTTTATTCCTGCCACAACTTCATTAACTGCACATTCCTTATTATCAACATTTCCCTGTGATTTCTTACAATTTGTATATTCTTCCAGAATGGCATCTACATTTTTCTTAGGAGGAAGTTGGAAGAGCTGCTTCTGCCTGGTTGCCAAGTCCCAGGCCTCAACAAGCCATGGTTTTAACTGTTCAGGAATCTTCACTTTAACTTCCATTCTATTCTTAAATGCCTCCTCGCTTTCTACAGTGGAGTCAGCCCAGGCCCTTTTCATCTGAGAGGGCTGGGGTGCTTCACTGGTACTGCCGCCACCTCCACCCCAGGAGTCTTCTGTTTGTTCTTTCTCGTCTTCCTCACAGATCCTAGAGGAGGTTTCTCCACAGAGCGACCTCACTATCTTCCTGGAAGAGCTGGCTCAAGATCTTTGGCTGTGGACCAGCTGTCTCCAGTCCTGAGGAGGCCCCTCTCATCTTTCTTCTCTGCATATTGCTTTAGGATGGCTTTTTCCAGATTGTTGTCCAAGAGTTTGAGAACCCCACTTTCTAGAACTCATTCAACCCTGTTTTTATTCCAACCAACAGTTTTCCTTCTTTCCCTTCCAAGAACTGCTACTAATTTCCCACATGGAATCTTACAAGTCTTCGGGATGGTCGGAAAGACGAAGTGGGAGACACAACTCAAGATTCTGTAGTAGAGGATGGTTCTGCGTCAGGATCAGATCTCCTGAACCTTACTGTATGCCAAACTTAGCTTTTCTGATGGTGACCTGAAACGAGGATCCAGTTCTCTCCAGTAGGATGTGTGATCACTACCATCTCTCCAACTACTGTGTAAATCCAGGTTTCTCCTTTTCACATTCTTCTATCATTAGCTGAGAGAATTCTTTCAGCAGTTTTCTGATGCCTCTCTTGGTAAAACTTCACCAATTCCTGAACATTCTGCAAGACAGCCAGTGTGATCTGGTAGTCAGTTTGCACTGACACTCAAGAGTCACAAGAGTCACCCACAGAGATGCTGACAAGGCAGAGAGAGACCCTAGAGTTAAGCAGGGAGGGAAGCTAATCAGAGCCCATTTTCCAAGTGACATATTTGTTAATAAATGTTTTCGTAGTATGAGGGTTTTTCTTTTCTGCAAAACACTGTAATGTGAAGGAGTCAAATGTTCCATGAAAAGAAGCTTCCTGTTGTGGAGTCGGGTAATGTAGTACTTCACTGCTCCCCTGCCCCCCCACACACACCTCACTCCTGACTCAGTAGGCTGAACCAGGGTTTCTAGTCTTGCACATTCTTCTCCATGGGAAAAACCACAGGAAATTTTAAGCACAGCTTGACATGTTTTCCCTTCCAGGGATGCTCTGTATAGATGGTCCCTGACTTCGGATGCTTCAATAGGGCTTTTCAGTTTTACAGTGGTGCAAATTCCACATGCATTCAGTGGAAACTATACTTAGAATTTTGAATTTGGATCATTTTCCAGTCTAAATGATGTGTGGTCTGACTCTCTTTAGCAACGCTGGTCAGGGCAACAGCCCATATCTCACAGTCAGTCACCAAGCTACATGGTAAACAACTGAGACTCTACAACATGCTATGTTGCCAAGTTATGTTTGGTAAGTTAGGTAAGTGAAGAGCATTTTTGACTTAGTGATATTTTCAACTTACAATGGATTTATCAGGATGTAACTCCATCATAAGTCAAGGAGCATCTCTAATTTCAGAAGAGACTGGGTGAAAACTCAAAATTTAACCCAAAGGAATTATTTTCTAGTGGTGAAATTGTAGGAATTCCATAGGTATCTTTCAGGTGTCCCTTAAACAACTCAAAGAAGGCAACTGACTAGTCCATCCCCATCTCCGTTGGGCTCTGGATATGCTGGGCCCAGGGAAGGGGAGGAATGATATGCTGTAGGGGAGGGAGCTGGAGCACCTTAGCTTGGAGCTCATCTAGCCAGGAGCATAGTGAGTTTCCCCAGAGTATAAAGGGCAGACACATATAGAGAGATGCAGCTAGATCAGAAGAGGCATTTGTGGGAAAGTACAGGAGAATTCTTCTGGTTGCTCCTATTCTTGTGTAAGTGGAAGTGAG
The DNA here is from genome assembly GCF_000276665.1 of Chinchilla lanigera. Lineage (NCBI taxonomy): Eukaryota > Metazoa > Chordata > Mammalia > Rodentia > Chinchillidae > Chinchilla > Chinchilla lanigera. Next base: position 20,949,785 of record NW_004955439.1, read on the forward strand.
CTGTCAGCTGAAAGCCACAAAGGAAAAGGGACACGGAAAGTCTGGGAGACAGCAGGATGCAATGGTTGACCTGGACCTCAGCTTCCAGGAGACTCTTCTTAGCTGAACATGGATGAGTAAGTGGAGTTTCTAGATGGGAAAAAAAGGGAAGACCAAGTTGTTCAAAGGAGAGAGCACTGCCTGGGCAAGAGAGTGACTAGTGGCAGTGTCCACTGAGAAAGAAATAGGGCAATGGTAGGAGAATGGACAGTGTGCTGTGATGTATCCGCAGGGCATCAAGGCAAAGAGAACTGGAACCCAAAGTGTCTGGGGCAGCAGATTTGAGGATCATTAACATACAGGCATCTATGATTGGAATGCCAGGAAAAATGTTCAGAAGGAAAAGGGCAGAAGCCCAGCCACTGAATCATGGAAAACATAGCCATTTAAGGGAGAAGCAGAGAATGAACAATGAAAGAGACAAGAAGGTTCCAATTTAGTAGGACAGGACTCAACCCAAGAACTAAAGTAGCAAAACAGAATCCAAGAAGAGAGATATTCTCCTTTCTTTCTTTTTCTTTTCTTTTCCTTTCTTTTTTTTTTTTTTTTTTCTCTTTGAGACAGGGTCTCACTATGTAGTTCAGGCTGGCCTCAAACTCACTGCAATCCTCCTGCCTTACCTTTCCAAGTGAAATCACAGGCATGGGCCACCACACCCAGCAGAAAAAGAGAGATTTTCAAGAAGAGTATGGTCAGCTGTGTCAAATGCTACACTAGATAGAAAAGAGCCCACTTACTGGGATTCAAATGTGATTTGTCCCTGCCGAAACTCATGTTGACACTTGATGGCCACTGTGGTGCTGTTCAGAGGTGGGGCCTGTAAGAATAATTAGGTCATTGAGAGGGATTCATGTCTTCCTCATGGTAATGGGTGGTTCTCTTAAGAGTGGAGTGTCTCTTTATAATAGTAACAGTGTGCTCCCACACTTTGTCTCACCTTCATGAGGCCTATTGCTCTTCTGCTTTCTGCCTTGTTATGACACAGCAGCCTGGTCTTGGATTTGCAGCTTTCAGAACCAAAATAAACCTTTTTTATAAATTACCCATTCTTGAGTACTCTATTATAGTATCAGAAAACAGACTGAGACAGCATGAAGTGGGACACTGAGGAGATCACTCAGATTCTTAGCTGGGCCAACCTCAATAGGGTGGTTTGTGCAAGTCAGCTGGTGGGACACCAAGGGTCTGAACTGTGCCTGCAAAGTAAGAATGGTGAGTGTGGAAGGGTCTCTTCAGAAGGTGTCTGGAAGGGGGTGCAGGACAGGCGTAAACAAGACTGTAGGGTCAAGGAGTGGCTTTTGTTTCGAAGTGGAAACCATGTGAACCTGTTTATCTGTGGAAGAGACAGCCCAGAGAGGCAAGTAGTGGCTTCAACCATGCTGGCAGATGAGGGGCAGGCACTACACTAGGAGCTGGGGCAGTAGCCGTGAGTGAAGCTAAGTCTCTGCCTCCAGGAGTTACAGTGAGAAGAGAAGGACACACAAATACATCAATACCTACCACAGCAGCGGGGATGAGTGCTGAGGAAAAGGTCAGGAGAGTGGTATTCAGCAGTGTGGGTGGCCACAGAGGGCAGCTGAAGAGATGGCTTCCCAGAAGCTATGGGAAGAGAAAAGTGAATAAGTTCAAGAGGAGGGCATTCTAGCTGGAAGGAATGTTAAAACCCAGAGCCAGAAGAAAGTTTGTCCTGGGCCGGGAATGTAGCTCAGCGGCACAAGTGCCTGCTTGGCAAGCTCAAGGTCCTGAGTTCAATTCCCAGTGTGTCCTTTGCTTTTTCTTCTTGGTGGGGTCGGGGGTCTGGAGTGAGTCTGGGGATGGAACTCCATCCCCAGCTTGCACATGCTAGCAAAAGCTCTACCACTGAGCCATGTCTCCAGATGTTGTTGGCATTTTGAAGACTTGCAAGAAGGATGGTGTGGCTGGAAGAAAGAGCAAGGGGAAAGTGTTGGGAGGAGCTGAGCATTAGACAGGAACTAGCTCATAGACTTCCATGAGGACTTAGTTTTATTTTGTTTTGTTTTTGTCTTATTTGAGGCAGGGTTTCACTATGCAGTTCAGGCTGGTGTCAAACTCACAGATACCCTCCTGCTTCGGCATCCTGAGTGCTGGTATTATAAGCATGAGCCATCATGCCCAGTGAGGACTGGTTTGGTTTTTTTTTACTTAAAAAAAGAAAACAAACTGGGTGTTGTGGCACAGCCTATATGATCCCAGCACTCAATAGTATGAGGCAGGAGGATCGCCACAACTTCAAGACGAGCCTGGGCTACATAGGGAGTTCAAATCCAGCCTGAATTACAGAGAGAGACCCTGTCTCAAAAAATAAATGAAAGAAAGAAAAAGAAGAAAAGGAAAGAAAAAAAGGAAAAGAAAAGAAAAGAAAATGAAAGCAAAGCTGGGCATGGTGCTGTATGCCTATGAATCTAACACTCTGGCAGGCTGAAACAGAGGATTGCAAATTTCAGCCCAACCTGCACAATTTAGCAACTTGACAAGACCCTGTCTCCAAGTTTTAAAAATTAAACTAAATTAAAAGGGCTCAGGACTTAACTGAATGTGAAAGCCCTGGGCTCATCCCTTGCAGTACACACACACACACACACACACACACACACACACACAAATACACACAAGGAAAATCATTAAGCACAAAGCTTGTGGTTACTAATCCAGGAGTATTGTCAACAGGGGGAAATGTGGAAGAGGAGGAAAATCTTCAGAGAAGAGAAAGGAGTGGTGCTACGTCATCATAAGTGATAAGGAGTCTCTGAGAGGGCTCCTGCCTCGTGGCCTTTGCTTGTTCCGGTGATACATGCATGGTTACAAGGAGCTAGCAACTGTAAGGAGAAAGCCCCAGACAGAGAGCTTGGAATCACAGTCCTACGTGGGCTGGGGCAGCAAGGAGGGCCCAGCCTTGGGGAACCTGGATGTGCCAGGGCCTTAATCCAATAGGCTGAGACTTCGCCACACCACTCAGCAACCTGGTAGCAACAGTTTGAGGGTGTGGTAAGACCTAGAGGGCCAGGTGTGGTAGCACATGCCTGTAATTGCACCTACTTCAGGTGCTGAGGGACACCTATGGCACACGTGCTATCTGTTTTTCTTTTAAGACAAAAGATGTCACTGTATGAGCTGCTTTTTCTAACCCTAAAACCTCAGTATTCAGGGTTAATCTCAGTGTTGGTACCTTGTGATAAATGAGTGGGTTTGGGGCTGCAGTTCGAGCACTCATCTCTAAAAGTTCACCATCGCTGCTGTGAGCCCTTCCCCTCAGTTATGAACAGAAACCATACACTGTCAGGCATGGTGCCCCATGCTTGTAATCCCAGCATCTAGGAGGCTGGGGAATCACAAGTTTGGGCCCAACCTCAGCAATTTAATAACTTAACAAGACCCTATCTCAAAATAAAAAATAAAAAAAGGACTGGAGATGTAGTTCAGTGAAAAAGTCCTGGGTTCAATGCCCAGTACCGTTTAAAAAAATAAATAAAAGAACAGGTAGAGTATGTGACCAGTCTCCTCCCTACCCCCAGCTCATCCTCAGAAATGGCACCTAAAAACCTGCAATGATTTAGGCAATTTTCTGTAAATCCAAAGGGTACAAATTGTCTAGTCTCCCCTCCATGTTTCCAAATGTATTTAAATCTTTTAATTTTACTTTTTTAACCTTATATTCATTTTGCAAACTTCACAAACTCCAAACCCTACCTCTGAAGGCACTGCCCTTTCAAAGGTTAAAATTTTTGTACTCATTATTGCATTCAATTTCCCTACTTTCTCTGTAAGAAAGCAATAAACGGGGCCTTCCAAACTACTCACTGTATTTTCCTGGGGTAGAAATTCCTTGTCTCCAGTAGTGTTTAGTTTACTCCTTAAGACCAAGATCCCTGCTATGCTTTTGAAAGCATCCCACAAAGTCTCATATGTTAAAAACCTGGTCCTCAGCCCACGGTGCTCCTGGAAGGTGGCAGAACCTTTAGGACAAGGGCCAGTGGGAGGAAGTTAAGCTGCAGGAGCAAGTCCCCCGAGGGGGTATTAGGACACAGGCATCTACTCCTCTCTTTGCTTCCTGGCTTCTGCACCATACATCCCCACACTTGTGCACTGTGGCACCAGCCACAGGCCCAAAGAACCAAGGCCAAGCAGCCACAGGCCAAAACTCTAAAACATGAGCAAAATGAATCCTTCTAAGCTGATTTGTCTCTATTATTTGTCACAGCAATAAAAATCTACACAGCCCCTTGGGGCAGTGAGAGATGAGATTAATCCCCTCTTCTACCCACAGCATTGGGGAGACAGTGGAAAACAGAAGGGAGACACTCTGGTCCTCAGATTCTGTTCTTTCTCACCTAAGAGGCTCTGTTTTCAGCTGAACACAAGAGCGTTCTAAATGTCATCACTCCACACCCCATCTGGGCTCCCAAAAGTAAGCTGCCGGGCTTCTGAATCAGATGTCGTCACCCACTGAAAAGCCTCCTGCACAACTTGGCTGGCAACGGGGTCCCAGCTCAGTAGGACAAGTTCACCCATCCCCCTTGGCAAAGTTGCCCCCAGGTATGGGCTGTCATTCCTTCTGAGAGAGGAAGCGCGTGGAGAGGGCAGCAGCAGCAATAAGAGCCAGTTCAGCACTGAGTGGTGAGCATTGTCTCACATGAAGGTGACAGGAAGCATTGCCGTTCTCAAGGGACTCCTAGAAGAGACATGAGGAAGTGTGTAGAGCAATATACAGCATCTGCAGACCAGGACAGACATCATCACAACTACAACCCAGATCTTCACGTGGCAACTCAAGACAAGTGGGAAGAGAGCTTTCCCAGCGCCAGTGCTGAGCAAAGATGCTGAGGGTGGTAGGGAAGGGATCTAGAGATGAGAAAATAGAATGGGGGCCTCCTTAGGTCTTCTAGCTAATCCTGACTAGGACTTTAAAACAAACTTTACTAGAGAGATTCCCCTAGGAACAAGTCAAAGACAGGGATAGAAAAAGGGAGAAAAGCCAGATAAAGAAAGGCACCAAATGGCCTTGGGATTTGCACCAAGAGACCAGAAAAAAAGAGCTGACAGGCAGGACACAGAGCAAAGGTTAAGTCCACAAATAATAAGCTGCCCCCACCTCCAATAAAATATAGGGGAAGCAAAGGGGGCTGACTAACGAAGACAGTATATACTCACTGTTATGCACTAACATATCCACATATATACAGGTATATTCACTCTAGATTCACTATATTATTACTATAGGCTCATTATAGAGTACAACAGATATCCACATACTCCCTTACTAACTCTAAGCTAACCAAGAATAAGGTGCCCCCTTGCTAGCTAGCCATCCACCCCAAAGACACAGTCTTGAAAAGCACATCAAGGATAAGTAAACAAAGGGACAAAAAGAAGCTGCACGTAGACCAATGGAAGAATTGACATTAGAGGTGTCCAGAAGCCAATCCAGTTATGGCAAGTTCCAGATGGAAGGGAAAGGGTCACTCATCCATTATAAAAACAGCGGGGAACAAAGGGCCCATGGGTCCTCCATCTTTCTGGAGCTCTCTACTATGACTGTATCTTTCTGTTTTTGTACCAGGAATCAAACTCAGGACCTTGTGCTTGCCAGGCAGGCGCTGTGCCGCTGAGCTACATCCGTGCCCCAGATTCCTTCTTATCAGGGCAGCTATCTATTGTTTCCTTTCCTTTCCTGTCCTTTCCATTTCCTCTTTACAACTGAAGTGTCTTCTTTTCGTTAAATTTTGTCTCTCTCACTTTTTATTAGGGCTACATTTATGAGCCCAGTGTACTGCTTGGACAGCAGAGCAGTGGTGCTCACCCCCCAGATGCATCTTCTTTGGTTCCCTAACCAAGAACCAGACATGACATGGTCTTACAAAGATCTGCCTTGAGGACAAACTTCCAGGCCCGTGGAGGGTGTGGCTGCACTCCTGTCAGCCACTCAGAGCCTGCTTCCAGGAATGAGTCACCACAGGCAAAGGAGGCAGACACCTGAATAGAGCGATAGGGCAGGACTTTGTGATATAAATAAGCCTCCAAGCACTTGGGGAAGAGAAGGTCTTCAAAGTTGCCACACTAACATGTGAATTAAGTGGTATTTGTGAAAAAGTATATGCAATCAAAGGATTTCAAAACACAGATTTTCTTTCCATCTACTGTTCCCAGGGAGGCAAGGGAAGCCAAGTGGAACTCATCACTGGAGGCCAAATGTTTGTCTTCACAACCTGAAATGGTTCTTGAACCCATGGCTGGCTAGATGATAACATCTGCCAATGTTTTTAACAGTGGTGTTAGGCCATGAAAAGCTTTCATGCTGCAAGCAAAAAAAGAAGACCCTTCATAAATCTACTTTCAACATTTAAAAACATAGGACAATATTTGTACATGATAGAGCTGTTCGTATACCTACATGTCTGTGTGTCTGCTTTATAAAAAGAAATAAACCTTTTGTCTTCCACTTAAATGAGTGATCACAGATAGAGGTTTATTGAACACTGACAGTGTTCCTGGTGCTTTGCTATCTTTCCTCCCTGTCGGACTCTTACAACCCTGGGAGGTTGAGACTGTTGCTGCTACCAACTCCTAAATGAGGAAATGAGGCTACAAGAAATTAAATTTCTTGCCTGTGATCATAGATAGCAAATGGTAAAGCCTAATTTCTACTTCCTCCTCCTACGTTGGATTCCTCCTTCAAGTTCCAACCAACACTTTTGCTATCCTTCCTGGTCATCTCTGTAAGAGAAGCATACAGTTCTTTCTGCTAGAGTAGATGTTTGGTTCATGCTAAGACACTTACAGAAGAACAGAGAGGAGCTCTTGATAAGTACAGAAACAACAGAGGTCTGACTTGTTTTTAGGCATTTCCAGAAGATACAGGACAAGAGTATAATCTCATCAATTCATGTCTCATGCGTATGGGATGGATGTCATTCTGAAACACATTAAAGGAGATTTTTAAATACTTAAAGTGCATTCCAAGCACAAACTAGAAGTCACCTGTGTCCCACCATTTTTGCCCACAATTTCCCTCTGCAGTCCTCAGACAACAGTCTCGACAGAAATGGTATTGCCACTGTCTTCCTGGCGCCTGGGCTGCATCTCATCTTTGAAAGCCCTGGTCAGGACTACTTTTAAGGACTCCTTGAACCGCTTTTTCTTACTGCTGCCCACAAAGAAGTAAATGAAAGGATTGGCACTGCTGTTAATCGTGGAAAAGAGCAGAGAGATGTTATGTAGGGTCCCGAATGTGGACCAGTACTCGTAGTACAGCAGGTAGAGAAGCCTCATGGGCATGGCAAAGATGAGGAAGATAATGATGGTGACCATGATGACGATGTACAGCTTTGAGGAATGGGTGGTCCGTGTGTTCTTTCGGATCTTCACCGCCAAGATAGTGCTGGACACCAGCATGAGTGGGGTAAAAACCAGGAAGCTGAGGACAGCTATAAAGAGGATGACTGCCCGGCAGTCACTTCGAGAGCGGCTGTTTTCTTCACTGTCAATGCACATGATGTACTCCATTGTGGTCACCAGGCAGGAAAGAGCCCACAGGAGGGCACAGACAAACGCTGACTGATGCTTGGGGCGGTGGCATCGGTACCAGATGGGGTAGAGGACAGATAGGCACCTCTCCACACTAATGGCGGTCAGCAGGTAGAGACCTGTGTTGTAGCCAAACATAAAAGTCACTGATAGTGTGACGATTGTGTAGTAATGGCCAGAAGAGAGTTCATAGTCTAAAGCATAGTCAATAGACAGAATAAAAATACAAAAGAGTAACGAGATATCAGCAATAGACAAGTGGGTGATGTAGACAGTGAAGGGGTTTCTTCTCATCCGGAAGCAGAGGAACCAGAGGAGAATCCCGTTTTCCACAAAGCCCAGTGGGGAGATGCTCATAATGACCCAGTGCACAACTGGAATATGTGGTGCTGCATTCCCGACTGAGGAATTCCTGCCGGTTGAGGCATTCGGAGACTCCTGATCAACAAACGCGGTCACATTGGACTCATCCATTTGGAGACCTCGGGCTGGCACTTTTCAGGTGGCTTTCTGTAAATAGTCAAACCAACAAGCAAAACCATGAAAACTGGTGAATTCAAATAAAGGGGAAATTTTCAGCTGTGGATCATAACCTTCAGGATTTTTTTACAGGCTTAATAGATCATATAATTCTTCACCTATTAGAAATAAAATTAGACATTTCACCCAGAATTGAACAATTTCATGACACTTTTTTAGATCCCCAATATCCTTTCATTCTGTATATTATTTGCTTGTAGCTCAGCTCCAAAAATAATAGAGCAAAGTAGGAAGATCAGGATCCCTGGTTCATTTCCAGTTCTGCCCATGATTTCCCAGTCTCATTTTAAAAATTCCTTTAATCTTCTGGGCCCTAATTTCCTTGCCTGATGGACCAGGTAGAAAGATAGCTGCATTAAAATTCAATGACAAAAGGAAAAAATATGTATATATGTATACACAGGATGCTTAGTTGTACTACTGATTTCTATTACTTTATTGAAAGGAACAGTTAATGTTTAATTATTTGATCAATCTTACATGCTTATATTTGTTTATCTGAGTAACCAATTTGAAGTTATCAATATGTAATACAACCACCACTGTTAACTTCCTATTACCTTGTCTGTAATTCTGTATTGCTTGTATTGTTTTTGTGTTATTTTGTAAATGTCTGTGTGTCTGTTAATATGTTTTTGTTCTTTTATCTTTAAAATTAAAAATATATATAAAAACAAAAAAATTCAATGACAAAATACATTTTTGGGCAAAGTTGTTGTCATTTCTGAAAAGTGTTACAAGCTGTGGGTTAATGAGAAGCATGCCTAGAAAAGTATTTTGTCTGGATTGGCCCTCAACTCTTGGATTCAAGCAGCCCTCCTGTTTTAGCCTCCCAAGTAACTACAACTATAATTATATGCCAGCTCCCTCAACTCGTATTATTTTTAAAGTGTGACAATGAGAAGGCAATTCTTTTATGTGGTCTATATATCTGCAATAATGCAGGCCACCTACTCAGACCTGGTGGACTATGCAAACCAACACTCTTGTGTCGCAGTGTGAGCCTTGACAGGATGTACTTGTGCCTCACATCCTGCAAGCTGGAGTATGCAGGAAAATGACTGATAGGCACTGCACAGCACAAAGCCCAAACTAGTCAAAATGCTGCAGATGTGAGGTTGCAAAGCAAAGATAGTCAGAAGCATTCTCTCACTTTTCCGGTTGCAACTGATACACACACAGTCTCCAGTTGCCTACTATAAGGAAACAAATATACATCACAATCCACATTGCCTTATTGGAGAAAAGGAAAGGAGACAGTTGGCAGAGACCGTTTCTTTTGTTCCAACTCTAACTTTTCTTTTTTACATGTCTGCAGTACATGGGGATCACATTTATTGTGGGGAATTGGTATATATTAGCGTTTTATTTCCTCTTTTCTTTTTTTAATCTTTTAATCTTTACAGACCAGATCTCCTATGTGTACAAACTAGTTACCTGGTAAGAAGTTCATCAACAATACTTTAGATACTTATATTTATAAAGCATAGATCTATTACATTTACATATACAAATATATTATATTTGCTTACACACATTATTTACTTGTATTATATTTATAAAAATATTTCTAGATATCTACCTTCTCCTCATAAGCTCATCTAAAGCAGAATAGCACATCGATTGCTATTTTGCAGCAACTGAATGACTAATGACATTAGGCATCTCCAGCATCAGGTCAGCAGAACCCCAGCAGCACAAGGTTTGAATCTCAGCCCAGCCATGCCTGGATCCTGGACTAGAAATGGATGTTCTGCTTGTTGAAAAGGGTGATTATCTTCCCACTGCATGATGCAGTGAAAGGAGACAGCTGCCTCCACTGTCCCAATCCAGTGCCGCTCCACTAGCGCTTCCTCCACTGCTTGACAACACACAGGAAACTGCTTTCCCTGGGACAGGGTCTCCTTTCATTCATTAGAGAACACAAACCCCAGTACCTCTAGGAACCCAGTGCAAAGATCACGATTCACAGTGCCACATCAGAGTCTGCTACAGAGACGAGGTGTTGGTAGAAGTTTGTTGATAAAGCAGCCATGCCTTCCAAAATCACCCATCCAACATTTATTCAGCACTAGGTGCTACTCTGTGCACCAGAACAGCTTTTTGGAGTTTAAATTCCAGTAGGAAAGCAACTAATACCCAAAGAACAATAATAAAAATCAATAAATCCATGCAGATCACAATAAGTGCTATAAAGGGAAATAAAACAGAGTTAGAAAGACAGAGGGTGGCAGGACGTGGGGTATCTATGACGGGGATGATCTCGCTGATAAGATCACACTTGGGCAAAGGCATGAAGTAAGGAGGCAACAGCACTCCAGGCCAAGGGAACAGGAAGTCCCAACAGCAAGGAGCAAAATCAAGCAGCAGTGCAGACAGGTAGCTGGGACTACACCCAACAGGGCTTGTGGCCGTCCTAAGGATTTTGCCCTTAGTGAGAAGGGAAGCCACCAGAAAGTTCTGAGAGGAAGCCTCACCATAGCCTTATATTCAGATTAAATGCAAGAGGCCACTGTGGGAAGAGTGAAGCCAGGTGGGGGCTTCTACGTTAGTCCAGCCAGAGAGGTGACAGTGATATGCACTCAGGTGTGGCAGGTGGCAGTAAGACCAGGATGGCACCTAGATGCAATTGGCTCTGCTGAGGGATGAGGTATGTATTAAGGTAGCAAGAGAGAGAGAGAAATGTTTAGACATTTGCTGAATGGAGCAGGTACAGAAAAACAGTTAGGGTGAGGCATTTGGAGTTTGAGAGCTGTGAGATGGCCAGGGGGTACATCTTGCGGAGTGTCGGAGATGGGAGAACAGATATAGGCTGTTGTATGCAAACAGGTGAATCTTGCAATTACAAGACCAGATAGGCTATCAAGAAATATGGGCAATTAAAAAGAGGAAGAAGCCTTGGAGCATTCCAAAGCCTAGAGGTTGGAGAGATGAGAAACCACAGAAACAGAAAAGTATGTGACTGAGCTAGGAAGAAGATGGGAAGAAGGAGAAGTCAATTGAAAGTTCCAGTTCCATTTTCTATGGAAAGTTCAAGTGAGATAAGAAGTAGGTCTTTCATGTGGGTACTGGGTCATTGTTGACCTCAGACACAGCCTCCCTGGTTGTGCACTGAAGGAGATCTGATAAACTCATAGGAATCACCAATAGCAAAGAAATAATCAGACATTCAGGAAATCAGGGGTGGTAAGCCCTTGGCTAGGAGCACCATTAATTTCTAGGAGTAGCTGGGATTGCAGTGGCAGAAATGGTTCTTCTGAATACACAGTATCTCTTTTTTCAGCAAAATAAGGAGCCACACAACCAGTTGAGAGTGAGGCCATGTTGAGGGGTTTAAAGAGAGAGGACAGCACAACGGAGGAACAGAAAGTAGTAGAAAATATGCAGGGAGTGGGATCACCAGGAAACCTAGGCACCCACCCTGGCCAGTGCTCAGAAGGCAACACAGCCTGTGCATGCTTTGGTCCAGCTGTGACTCAGCTGTCCACGTGCCAGGTGGAGAAGAAGGAGGACAGTCAGAATTAGCCAGGGCTGAGGTTTTCACAGACTCCTGCCATATGGTGGGCCCCAGGAATGGAAGCATATGAAAGGCAATGGCTATGGTGGCACTCCGTGGACTCCTAAGGGCTAAAGAGAAAAGTGAACACAAGAGGGAGGTGACAGACAGTGAGCAGGAGGTGGGAGCCATAGACAGCAGCCTGGTGCTGTCAGGGACTTGTTGAAGTCCGTGTGCTGCAGGTAGTAAAGGGGAAATAGGAGACAAAGCTCTTGAACCTGAGAGTTGGTGGTGGAGTTCTGGGGTTATTGTACGGTCAGTTGTAGAGATGACTGCGCATGTGACTGGCTTGGGGTAGTTGGGGGGCAAGGTCACTGCAGGGGAGATCAGGATCTGGAACGAAGGCACTGGGAGTTATCAGTGAGACCTTGAAGTCACTGAGAAATAGTGTTGCAGAACAGGGATGTTACTAGACCACGTGGCTGTAAGCCAAGTGCTGCCATCGTGCAGGATTTCGGGGCCACACCAAGGGGCCTGCGGGCACTGACACTGAGTGGACACTGACAGGAGTGGGTACTGTGTGCACAGCTTTGGGTGCTCTGATGTAGCCGGAGTCCGTGAGACAGAGACAAGGGGCTGCAGAGGGAGGGCCTGGTCAGCGCCATCCACAAGACATGGAAACACGTGCTTAATCAAAGTTTTTCTGGTAGCTATGCTAAGAAAGTAAAACATGAAATTAATTTTCATAATCTATTTTACTTCACTAAATGAGTCCGAAAGTATCATTTCAGCATATAATCAATGTGAAAAACATTGACAACATACTCTGTCCTTTTTCACAGATTGGCTCCCTGTCCAGTGTGTTTTTATTTATTTATTTAGTTAGTTAGTTATTTACTTATTTTTAAACCTTTACTTTTTGGCGGTGCTGGGGATCAGTCTTAGGACCCTGCACATGTCTCAGGACCCTGCTGAGTCACACTCCCGGCCCACAGCAACTCACACCAGATGAGCCGCTTTTCTGTAACTTGTGGCTACTGTAATAAAAACACGGGTTGGATCCATCACAAAACTGAAATCACAGATACAATGCAGGCAGGTTCTTACATTTTTTAATAGCAAATATAAAGCAAAGACTAGAGACGTAAGACCAAGACGTCATCAGAATTCTTAGGAAAACTGAGAAGCATGTCTCATAATCTCAGACAGACTCACACCCTCACATCCCTCTAGACAACAAGAGTGTCCAGCTGCAGCCTTCTCCTGCATGCAAAAAGGTGCTCCCTTCCTTTCCACTTCCCTTCCTGCACCTGTGCCTGCATTCCGTCCCACAGCCTACTGTCCGCTCTCTGCCAGCTCAGGCTCTGAAGCTGCCTGTCCCACACTGCCCTTTTACGGCAGTACCTCCATTCACAAACTTATTCTTTCCCAATTATGGTCGCAAGCTGAATTGGTCTCCAATGAATCAAATTCAATGGTTAGGTTCAATGTTGACCTTAGTTGACCTTATGGGGAAATCTGATTCAGTTCGTGATCAATTAGGTTTGAGATCAGAATCGTGGAAAGAACTAAGTTCTTGAATTGAGGCACCACTGTATAACACCAGCTTCTCTTTCCATTCAGCTTTTCTGCCTTTCTCCAAATGTTTCTAAATAAATTTACAAAAATCAGGTGAGGAAGCTGTCTGAGCATTTAAGGTCAAATGGAATCTTGCTTTTCAAATCAAATCACCCCAACTAAACAAACCTGACCAGGTAGAGTGACCTTTTTATCTGAAGACAAACTGGGCACCACTCACTCTTCCCACGACACATACCCTGCTGCGCATGTTAAGGATGGAAACGATGCGGTTCTCTGCATGTTTCACATGGGGACAGCCAGAACTGAGTCCAGTTTAGTTGGCAAGTGGAATAAAGAACACTCAGCAGGAGTAGTGTCTGGAGATCTTGAGGGAGGCCTTGCAGAGTTGGGTTTGAAGGGCCAGTAGGAGTTTGTTAGCTAAGGTCAAGGAAAGAGTCATTTTGAGAAAGGAAAACATCACTTGCAGAGCCCTGGAGGCTGGAGGGCACGAGCGCTGTGGTGCAGCTTGGGGCACTCACGAGGAGATGCAGGCTCTCAGGTGAGGGGTGACTCACGGGAAGTGGGTGGGCAGACAGTGTGGCAAGCCACTTGCAAGGCTTCTTAAAATGCTGGGCCTGTTCTGCAGACTATGTGGCTCTGACTCTGTTGCTTTAAGTTTTCTCAGGGCTTATCTACTGAAACACAAATTTCAGGAGGCCACTGTTTCAGAACAGGATGAGGCCCTGGACGCTGACTTTTCACAGTGCAGGGAATTCCAGGGCAGGCAGGGAACAGTCTCAGAGGTTTGCGTGGGTGAGGACCTGACCTGAGTTCTGTTGAGGAAAGGTTATGCTGGCAGTAGTCTGACAGCTGGATGGAAGGAGGAACAGGCGCAGCAAGGAAGCTGGTCGGAGCTGTCGAAACAGCCCTGGCATGTGCTCTACCGCTGAGCTTCACCTCCAGCCCCTAAATCTTTTAGTAAGATCTTCATAAACATAGGGGGATATACATGCATAGGAGACCTTTAAAGCATTATCAATCACTGTGCAGGCGTAAGTCTGAGTGTAAATTTCACGTGCAAATGCCACTAAGACCAAAATCTAAAACCATATGCCTCCTTTCTGTCCCCAGGTCTCTGACCATACTTGGTTTATTTGTTTGTGTGTGTTTTGAGACAAGTTCTCACTATGCACTTCAGGCTGGCCTTGAACTCACTATTTAACCCAGGCTGGCCTCAAACTCATGGTGATCCTCCTGCTTCAGCCTCCCGAGTGCTGGGATTACAGGTGTGTACCACCACACCTGGCTACTGTGCCTATACTTGGGATCAGTCCCTTGCTCTCCTTCTTCCCCATATCAATCCATGTCTCCCACTTTCTCACACTGCCTCCTCCCTTTTCCAAAACTCACTTTGCATACTCTGTGTCATTCATCCATCACCTCTATAACCATGACCTTTTGGCAGAGTTAAAATTATATCTCCCTCATTAATATGGACTAAATAGCATCCCCGTCCAAAATTCATATGCAGACCTGACTCTTAATGTATTTGATGGTAGGCCTTTAAAGAAGTAATTCAAGTTAAGTGATGTTTTCAGGGAGGGTTCTAATAGGACTTGTATCCTTATAGGAAGATCTTTCTCCATCGATAAACAAGAAAAGGCTGTATGAGGACTGAGGGAGAAGGTGAGTGAGTGTTTGCCCTCACCAGGCCAGCCCCGATGGCACCTTGATTGTGAACTTCTAGCCTCCAGAACTGTGAGAATGTTTCTGTTATGCAAGCCACCCAGTTATGCTTCCCTAGCAGAATGATGTACCCTCTTCCCAGCAGACCCCTTGAGGACACGGACTTTGCCTTATGCATGTCTGAATGTCTGACACAGTAGGCCATAAATAAGTACTTATTGAATTTACCAAAGAAATAAAGCCCATCACAACCATTCTGCTTCTCCATGAGAGAAAACACTTCCTTAATTTCAGCTAGGATTAGAGGTCCCATTCACCCTAGCTGTTCCCCTTCTGGGTATCTTGCTGGGAGAATTAAAAACATTAGACCACACCAATGTATGTACACTCATGTTTATAGCAGCACAATTTGTAATAGCTACATCTTGGAAACAACCCAAATGCCCATCTAGGAATAGATTAAAAAAAAAAAAAAGGTGTGTTTTTTTATACAATGGAGTACTACTTAGCCACAAAGAAGGATAAATTCAAGGCTTTTATAGGGAAATAGATGCAACTTACGACCTTACTCATAAGTGAAATAAATTAGACTCACATGTATAAACATCATATTGTCTCCCTAGTGTGAGAAATTGAAAGAGTAAATATGGTATAAAATGTACAATAGATATTGTTAAGTGGGAGGAAATTGTTCACAAGAAAAAAGGAACTAGGATGGGGGAAAGGAAAAAGGAAGGAAGAGAAAAGGGGAAAAAAGCAAGTTCATTTACTACTAGGGTCTCTTAGTTCATTGAAAAGGAAGATTTGTGCTAATATCGATTGGGGAACTTTTTATGCCCATATCACATACTCTGATTAACTACTTAGAAAACAACAATACACCATGTATTAACTATTGTTATTCACCTATTATTTTGCTATAAAATTTTGTTTTTTTCCATAAAAAAACTTTTCTAAAAAAATATAACTCAATGGATAAAAAAGATGTGATATTCTTATACAATGGGGTATTACTCAGCTATAAAAAAGATAAACTCAAGGCTTTTATAGGTAAATGGATGCAACTAGAGACCATATTCATAAGTGAAATAAATCAGACCCACATATGTAAACATCATATTGTCTCCCTAGTGTAAGAACATGAAAGAGTAAATAAAACCCAAAAGTACTATAGATATTGTGAAAGGGAAAGAAATTGCTCAAAGGAAATAACAACAGGGATGAGGGAAAGGGAAAAAAAAGAAAGAAGGAGGGAAAAAATATATATGTATATACAAGGATAGCTGGGATAATTGTACTGCTGATGTCTATTAGTTTATTGAAAGGGACAGTTAACGCCTAAATCTTTTTTTTTTTTTTTTTACCAATTTTGCATGCTTATATCTGGTAATCTGAACAACTAACTTGAAGACAGCAATATAAAATATAACAACCATTGCTGAATTCCTACCATCTTGTTTAGTGAAGCTCTGTATCATTTCTAATTTTTTATTACTTTTTATTCTCCTTAATTGTTTGATCAATCTTGCATTCTTACATCTGGTAATCTGAGCAACTGCATTGAAGATAACAATATGTAATATAAAAACCATTGTTAATTTCCTATCATCATATTTTGAAATTCTATATCATTTTTATTCTTTTTGTGTTGTTTTGTTTCTATCTTTGTTGTTATTTTGTTTTCTCTTTAAAATAAAAAGTAACACATGAGTTATATATTTAGGTACATTCTGATCATGATGTAATTGAAATGAAATACAATACCACTAAGATTTATTCTTATTAAAAATAGCCAGGCATGGTGGTGCATGCTTGTAATCCCAGCACTCAAGAGGCTGAGGCAGGCATATCACCATGAGTTTGAGGCCAGCCTGGGCCACATAAGCGAGTACAAGGCCAGCCTGCACCACATGGTGAGACCCTGCCTCAAAAAAAAAACAACTACAATCCTCCATTTGCTTTGGGATTTTGCTTAAATGAACAAATTTCTAAAAATCACATTCCCAATCTAACTCAAATACATGGAATTGCATCCTCTACAGTGAAGCAGGAGATGGCAAGAAGGGCCTAGCACCCAGCTGGCCCTACATGCTCATCACTGTGGTCAGCCTGGAAATTATTTAGCCCTGTTGGTGGATGGCAGGAATGTTTAGGGGTTGGGAATGAAGGCTAATTGCTGCTGGCTGACAAAAGAGTCTAGCTCGGAAGAATTTTGCTTTGGCTCAGTGATTCTGCCCTCAAAACCAATCAGGCTACACAGTTGAGTGCTTAGACAGCACTAAGAATGAGGGGACACACGGGTACTGCAGAATGAATCATCAGGGTGTCCTGCTGTGTCCATGTGGAACCAGTTCTGTGCAGGGGCTCTGTTCAGGCGTGCAAACCACTTTTCAGATATATGTACCAATTACATCTGTGGCAATGCCTGCTTTCCCAGCACTGACGGTCTAGCATGCCGGGACAGCTCATCCTGACAGTCCCTGTGGCCCCTGCCATGGTCAGAACACAATAGTGGGAACCTCAGTTGAGAGCAGAGTGCAAAAGAGTGGAAGAGGTAGTGGCCTCATTGCTGTAAGCAGAATGGGCAGCACCACAGAAACATCTTCCCTCTTCACTGCCTAGGGAGAAAGAAGTACGCTGAAGCATCACAGTATCATGGTCAGGGCTGTGGAATCCAAAGCATCCCCCTGCATCCTAACTCTAGAGCCTGATCATCTCCTTGGGAGGCTGATACAGGAGGTGTTGTTGCTCTCAGTCTACAGGGAGAAAGACTAAGGATTAATAACCAGAGCCACTGCAACTCACAGCCCCACTGGCTTTACAGTCTGTGTATCTGGTGCTCCCTGATCCACAGTGTCTGGAGTCCCACATGGATCCTGATCAGAAGGATGGACTGTCAGGTCTCCAGACTTCAAAGCCAAAGCTGAGTCAACCTCCTACTCGGAAATAAAGGAAGTCTGGAGAGCACTGGTCTAACCAAACTCCCCATTTCACAGATCACCACACAGAGGTGAATATCTACAAGGATAGAAAAAAGCCCTAAACCCAAAAGCTCCTGTTCTTACCCCTAATCTCCACCACCAGCTCTGGGGCCTAACCTTGTTTATAGGACCTTACCTTGCACACCATCTCTGCTTAAGGACTCCAGTCTTGTCTCTGCTGCTCCTTCCTATTTGAGGAATTGAAGCTACCATCCTCCCTGTCGTTGTGGGGATTTTTTCTGATGACTGGTCTAACTTCTAATCCTAACTTTGCCAGTGGTGGGATGAGGGTCCTCACCTGCTTTGCCTTTAAAGTCCGTGGTGAACTGAAGTGGCTGCAGTGGCTGATCAAACCACCCTGCCGGCACAGAAGAGCTGTTCCACTGCAAAATGTCATCTCAACGAGACTCAGTTTGTAGTCTGTTTAATCTCATCAGGAAATGGAGGTATTTTAAATTTTTATTGTCTCTTTTCTAGCTATAAAGCAATGTGTTCATTACAGAAAATTTGGAAAATTTGCACATAAACCGCTGTTCTGACCTGATTTAACATATGAGATATTCCTTTTTAGTATATTTTCAATGTCACATACTTTTTGAAAAGTAAAGATCAATTTTATATGCTTTTGTATCCTCTTTTTCTACTTGATATCATATTGTAACTTTTTCTATGTCATTGCACACTCAAAAAACATGACTTTATACCACTATTTGTACTATATTTCATCTTTAATCACCTAGCCTTGGTGTACCAGTTGCTTCAATTTTTCACCATTATTTTAAAGTCAAAGCACTGGACAGTAGTCCTTTCTTATCCTCTTGAAACTTCTGATGGTACTGAACCCTATCTGTGGTTCTAATTTTTCCTACACATACATATCTATAACAAACGTTAACTTATAAATTATGCATGAAAGAGATTAACAGCAGCTAATGTTAAATTGAACAAATTATATACTATGATAAAATGTACTAATCTCAAGTGAAATAAATCAGACACACAAGCTTAAATATTGCATGGTTTCTCTTTCCTCTTTTTTTTTTACATGAGAAATCCAAAATGTAAATAAATTAAAGAGCAAAATAAAAGGTAATAGGAAACAGGGAGATAGATCTTTCCCAAATGGGAAGGGAATCAAGAGATGAGGGGAGGGAAGGGGTGGGATGGAAAGTGTAAGTAAAAAGAATTAAGGTGAGTTTTCTACACACACCAGCTCCCCACAATGAACATAATTGTTATGTATTACAAACATTGTAGGGGATGGCAACTCTTAGCCTATCATTCTTAAGATAGAATATTTGTAGTCTTAGTGCAAGCCTCAAAATGTGTCTTGAGAAACATCCCAGAGGGGTTGTAAAATGTTAACTTTACAGTTGACTTTGCCCTGGAATGCTCCAAAGACAAAGAACACCCGGGACCAGATAACCACCTATGACCCTGCCTGGGTTGTTTCATCCCTTCCCTGGCCCTAGATAAACATTGTAACTGTAAAGGAAGTGTATGGTTATCTAAAGGAGGACATACAGAACAGAGTGCAGAAAGTATATATCATTGTTTGTTTTTTTTGTTTGTTTGTTTGTTTGTTTTTTGTTTGTTTTTCTCCGGTACCGGGAACCGAACTCACGACCTTGCGCTTACCAGGCAGGTGCTTTTGCCGCTGAGCTAAATTCCCAGCCCCAGAAAGTATATATCATTGTGATTGGGCTCATGACTAGGGCCTGACCCGATCGCGTGGGACAAGGAAAACAACACGTAGCCACCTATGTCAATGGCTACAACATTCCTATCTGTTACTATAGAAATCAAAGGCGTATTTAAGGTGGAAACAAAGAAAAGCCAGCTGCCCACTTTCCTGACCTGCTAGTTGAGGATGTGTGGTGACTGCTCTAAATTTAATAAATTCTGTTTGCCCTAAATAGAGCTCTATGGTCTTCTGTGGAATTCAGCCATCTGCCGCTACAACATATACTATTTTAAAAATCTATGAATTTTTTTATTTCTGGGATTTTTCAAGTAATATAACTAATTGAACAAGTTAGAATCATAGATCTAATTATAACAACAAATTATTATATAATACTGTAATACACTAGTATATTATACTAGTATATATATTATGTACTACATTAAAATTATTTAAAACTTTTGAATTTTTTATTTCTGGTATTTTTTTTTTTTTTTTTTTGGTTTTTCTCCGGTACCGGGAACCGAACTCACGACCTTGCACTTGCCAGGCAGGTGCTTTTGCCGCTGAGCTAAATCCCCAGCCCCTATTTCTGGTATTTTTCACTTAATGTTTTCAGTGTGATTGACTCTGGATAACTGAAATTGCAGAAGGGAAACTACTGTAATGAAGTTTTGGAGATACAAATTTTGTGCAAATCTCTATTTCTATAGGATATATTTCTAAAAGTAGAGTTACTGGATGAAAGGGTATAAATATTTTCAAGATTTAAATGTATATTGATAAACTGTGTTCCAAAATAACTACCAGTTATATTTATATCAACAATAAATAAATGCTTGCTTTCACAACAATGACTTCTTTTCTGGCAATACTCCAGTTTTTGGAATTCCCAACTTGGAAAGGCAATAAAATTACCTTGTTTTAATTTGCATTTATTTGATTGCTAATGAGGTTGGGCATTCTTTCATATTAATGATCCCTTATATTTTTCTTTGATAGATTTATTTCATGCTCTTTATTTGTTTCTTTTTTTTTTTTTCTCTCTCTTTTTTTTGAGACAGGATCTTGTTATGCAGTTCAGACTGGCCTTGAGCTCACTTTGTAGCCCATGCTGGCCTCAAACTTGAAACAACTCTCCTGCCTCAGCCTCCCAAGTGCTGGGATTACAGGCATGTGCCACCACATCTAGCATTTTGTTTTTTTGGGTACTGGAAATCGAACTCAGGACCTTACACTTGCCAGGCAGGTGCTTGTGCCAACTGAGCTATATCCCCAGCCCCATGCTCTTTATCCATTTCTTCTTTTTTTAAAAATTTTTCTATTTTAAAGAAAGTAGTAAAAGAAAGGAAAAAAATAAAGAACAATAGCACCATACCAACATTGAAAACATAAACAAAACAAAGCAAGAACATTAAAAGTGATACAGGGTTTCAAAACAAAATGATAGGAATTAACTGGTTATTATATTACATATTGTTATCTTCAACTACATTGTTCAGATTACCAGATGCAAGAATGGAAGTTTGTTCAAACCCTTAAAGAGAATAACAAAATAATTATTAGATAAAACATTAGAGATAATACAGAGTTTCACTAGACAAATGGTAGGAACTCACCAATGGTTGTTCCATTGCATATAGTTGTCTTCAAATCAGTTGCTCAGATTATCAGTATAAGCATGCAAAATTGGTCAGAACATAGAAAATTTTGAGCATTAACTATTCCTTTCAATATACCATCAGATATCAGCAGTACAGTTATCCCAGATATATATAGAGATCTATATATAGATAGATAGATAGATATAGATATAGATATATTGCTTTCCTTCTTTCTTTTTTCTTCTTTCCCTCATCCCAGTTGTTCCTTCCTTTGAGCAATTTCTTCCCCTTTCATATCATCTATTGTACATTTTGAGTTTTAATTACTCTTTCAGGTTCCTACACCAGGGAGACAATATGATGTCTACATATGTGGGTCCAATTTATTTCACTTATGAGTATGGTCTCTAAAAGCCTCAAGTTTATCTTTTTTTATAGCTGATTAATACTCCATTGTATAAAAATACCACATCTTTTTTATCCATTCCTCAATTGATGGGCATTTGGGTTGTTTCCAAGATTTAGCTATAACAAATTATGCTGCTATAAACATGGGTGCACATATATCACTGTGGTATGGTGTTTTTAATTCTTCTGGGAAAATACCCAGAAGGGGAATAGTTGGGCTAAGTGGGACCTCTAATCCTAGTTTTGTGAGGAATCTCCAAGCTGATTTCCACAGGGAGGTGCAAGGATTATATGATACTTTGTCATATATGTATGTTACAAATTTTTTTCTACAGAAACTAGAATGTTTTATAGAAGACATAAAAGTGTGCAGTCTGGGGTTTTCTCTCTCTCTCTCTCTCTCTCTCTCTCTTTTTTTTTTTCTTTTTGAGACAGGATTTTGCTATGCAGTTCAGGCTGGCCTTGAGCTCACTTTGTAGCCCAGGCTGGTTTTGACGTCAGAAACAGCATGGCAGAGGAAAGCTGTTCACCCCATGGCATCCAGGAAGCAGACAGAGCAGGGAAAAAGCCAGAGCAGCAGGGGCTAGGGACCAGATTAGTCCCCACAAACATTCCTCCATGATGTACCCAGACTGACTTTACCAGTCTCTCAGGCATCTCTCAATCCAATCAAGAGTAACAATTACAAGGTCACCAAAGACTCTGTCATAATCAGCTTAATCTTTATTAAAAGTCTGAAAGGATCAATTTTTTATTTATCAAAGAATGGATCTTATTTATTACAGGATGGATCTACCCAATCCCAAACACATAGCAATAACTACAACAAAACCAATGAGGATGTGTTGTTTTCAGAAATCCTGCTTCTGAATTAAGATGTTTTATGTATATGCACTAACTTCCCACAGGAAATATAAACATTTTGTATTACACACGTGTACTAATAAATTAAAACAGAAAAAAGAAATCCTGTCTCATTCCACTTTCTTCCATGAAATGCATGACTCATAGTCATGGCCATTCTAGACCGAAGGCACCACAATTCACTTTGTAGGCAATGATAACTGATGTCAAAGAGGAGATTTGGGCATTTCCTTACATCAGAACAAATAATAGACACCATGATCCCAGTCAGTCAACGGCATAGCACTTTTACACAAGTCCTTAAGGGCATATGATGCTGTCTCGGTCTCTGTCTCTCTCTCTCTCACACACACATACACAGGGGCAGTTCTACTCCATGTCAGGCCATTGTTGCCATCATGCCTGCCCTGGAACATGCTATCCCCTAACAGGTATTCTGACATCCAGCACCAGGTCCCTTCCATCTCCCATGCAGATGCCGTTCTGCCTTGCCTAGTGTGACATCCCCTGCTATGTCACCACCCCCACTCCCCTTCCCTGGGCTGAGCTGCTTCACCTACGCAGGTTCCAATATCCCCCACCCCCACACCATGCCAAGCTGACCATCATGGAACCCAGAACTCAGCAACACCATCTACCTACAGAAACCAACATAGTTGTAGGCAGAATCACAACTGAAAAGATATTTTTTCTAAATCATTAAGATATTACAAATTGGTTTTATAATCCAGGACTTTATTTATACAGCTGGAGCACTCTAAGATCTTATTACTCAGCTGGCAGAGCTTTCCTTTTTTCAGAGATAGATACTGTCCCATTGATACCCTGTGGTTTGTTGTGTATGTGGTGTTTTATTTTCTGTGTGTGTGTTTTGCAGTGCTGGGAATAGAAGTACATGCTAGGCAAATTCTCTACCACTGAGCTGCACCCCCTAATACCCCTGATTTTAACCTGAATCGAAACAGCTGAACTTGAAAGAAGTGCAATGTTGTTTTCTTCAGGAATTCACTCATCTTTCTGGGCTTGAGATACTGAATAAGCAACATGTGACTTCACCCAAACCCTGAAGATATGTTTTTCACCCAAGAAATTTCAGATTTCAACAAGAAACCCATTCTCTAGAATGATGGCCTTGGTGGGGAAATGCGCACATACAGACCTTGCCTGTGACAGAGCCCAGTGTGACCCCCAGTCGCATTCCGTGCACAACTGCAAATAAGGCCTCTTTCTTTCTGTTTCCTGGCCATTTGTCAGCCAGAGCCTTTTCTTTTTCCTTCCTGGGAGACCTTGTTCCACACTGGTGTGACAAAAGTCCCTCTTCAGGGTCCCTTCGGGGCCCTTCGGATGAGTGTGTGTTCCTGCAGAGTGATGTCAACATTTTCTGGAATGTGAGGATGGTCACTGCTTTCTCGTAGATACAGCAAAGAGAGCAGAAGAGGCTTTTGAGAAAGGCTTGACTCTGTTCGGTTACAGCGCAGAGACTGCCGCCCGGGCTGCGTGTGCCCGGGGCCGCCTGGCTCAGGAGCTTCACTTTCCATCAGAGTGACCACAGCTGTTAGCCCAAAGCCAGCAGCTCAACCCCTCCAAACTTCAGCTTCTTCTCATAATTACATTTTAATGTACTTCCTGAAGCTGAGGGTGTAAGAAAAGATCAGGATTGAAAAGCTAGAGCTTGAACAGCTCTTTGCCAGTACGAGTCTGATGGAAATGCCAAACCAAGATAATGAGTCATAAGGCAGGAAAACAAGGTGGTGGTTTCCACAGATATTGAAGGATGTGGGCTGG
This sequence comes from Chinchilla lanigera, assembly GCF_000276665.1. Classification (NCBI taxonomy): domain Eukaryota; kingdom Metazoa; phylum Chordata; class Mammalia; order Rodentia; family Chinchillidae; genus Chinchilla; species Chinchilla lanigera. The sequence goes on from NW_004955439.1 coordinate 20,973,974, forward strand.
CAGACCCTACGTTCCATGGATGCACTGAGGTTGCTAGTGCATTTACCTCTCCATGGATGCAACAGAACAGATGGGCAGTGCGGCTGATAGGAACGGCAAGGGGAATCAGAAAGGGCACCATTTGTCAGCCAGAGCCTCTTCTTTGTTCTCTCCAGGGAGAAATGCCATGCCTTCATGCTTGCTCAAGCTTTGTCCTGAGACTCGAGAAGCAAACATCCCCTTCCACAGTTTGGTTCCCATGAGCACAATTTCCCATGGCCCAAGATTCCAGGCCCACCATTTCACATGAAAGAGGAAGAGAGGGGAAAGGGGAAGAGGGGAGGAAGAAGGCAGGGAGAGATCGAGGCAGAGGGAAGGAAGGAGGGAGGAAAGGAGGAAAGAAGGAAGGAAGGAAGGAAGGAAGGAAGGAAGGAAGGAGAGAAGGCGAGAAGAAAAGGGACAGAAAGAGGAAGGAAGAAGGAAAGGAGGGACAGAGGACAGAAAAAGAAAGAGGAAAGAAGGAAGAAGGAAGGGAGAAAGGTAAAGAAGAAGAAGGAAAGAAGAAGGGGGAGAAAGAGAAGGAGAGGAAGAAAGAGATAGGAAGAAGGAAAGAGAGAAGAGTGAAAACACTAGGGTTTGTGGAGTGGGCGTCTAGAAACTCTTGTTCCCAGCCACCACCAAGACAGCCTGACCCTTGGCGGGACCTTCCAGTGTGCAGATTAGGAGGAAAGGGCAAATTCTTCCGTGTGTGTGTGTGTGTGTGTGTGTGTGTGTGGTGCGTGTGTGTGTGTATGTGTGGTGTGCATGTATGTGTGTGGTGTGGTGTGTGTGTGTGTGTATGGTAATATGGACAAACAGAAACCCATTGTGAGATGGAATTTCCATGGCAAGGAGGGGAGTTGATCAGAATGTGTGGGGCAGGAAAATCTGTCCTGGTCTTAAATGCATCATTCCCACCTTCCTAACACCACAGCCATCTGCACACAGAAGCACAGGCTTCCCATTGCCTTTCTAAGTATGCAGCAGGATGGATTCAGAGCACCAGTGTCAAAGAGGGAGGGGCCCCGCTGTCCCCTCTGGGGCATTTGTCTGGAGATGTACAAGGCTGTTGCAATTGCAAGGAGCATGCTATTAGCAGCACATGGCTAACTGTCCCACAAAGCACAGGGTGCCCAGACAGGAGAGAATGATCTGGCCCCAGATGCCAGGATGCTGAGCTACCCTGTCCCCAGGCAGGCTTGCTGCTGGCTTCCTCTGTCTGCACATACCCAGTCTCACCACTGCCAGAGCGCTCCTCCCCCAGTGTGCCCCACCCACCCCAGCTGGGAAATACTGCTCAGACACTCACACTAAGGACTGACCCTGAGCCAGAGATTCTGTGGAATAGACACCTTGTGCCCTCTAGGCTGCATGGGGCTGAGCAAGGAACAGAAAGGACATTAATGCAGGTACCCACTAAGGAAAAGCAAAGTCGATCCAACTTGCCTCTGGCCATGCCTCATGGCACCTAGTCAAATGACTTCTCCAAAGGAATCAAATACATTCACAACCCTTTCATCCCTCAGCTCATTATCATCTGTAACATCTAAGAAGCAACCTGGTAAACCTCTCAGTCCACCATCCTGTCCACAAATCCATCCTAAGATTCTTGCCCATTATAAGTCAAAGATACCACAGAAGTTGCAACACTGAAGTTGAAAAATAATGTCTGGGAACAGTTCTCCCAGCAGAGAAGTAAATTTTCCGAAACAAAGGCAAGGGAGGCAAACCTCCAACACCCTGCGAAAAGCAGTCAGCACAAACAGCGGCTCCAGCAACAGCTCTGTAAAGAAGGGAGATCTGATTCTGGTTGACAAAGGCATCAGAATAATTGGAAACTGGGGTGCACACTCACTCACTAGTGTCCTTCGCTCAGGAAGGGTCAGAGGTGACAACAGGGAGGCCACCTGTCTGCATCCTGCGGCATCAATGCCCCTCCAGCCTGCAGGGTCTCCAGTCCCAATATCTCCAAGGACACAGCAGCTTCCGTTCTGAAGGAATCAGAGCTGCTCTCCCACTGCTGAAAATATTTGAGATGTGCCAAGCAGATGGTCCCACGCTTATCAGCAGAAGCCATGCCTCAAATGGCATCATTCAGTAGCACACTCAAGAGAAAATCTGCACAGTGATCCAGAGGGGACACACTGGCGACAGCACAAGGTAGCTGACCACCCGAGCCACTAGGACCAGCCAAGGCAAGGAGAAATGTGAGCCCAGAGAAATGCTACAGAATAGACAGAGCTGCTCAAATCCCTAGCTTAGCCTACAAGGAATCATGTGACCTCTGCCAAGCTACATATTAGGGTCTCAGTTGTCTCAACTGGAAAATGGAGCTAACACTATTACCTTTGAAAGGTTGATGATTAAATGAGATTGTTGTAGTTTAGATCCACCAAGTGGGAGACATATGCTTACATGGTTAAATACACATTTCTTTCCTGTGGCAAATATTATGCCCAACCTAGTGATAAAGGCCCAAAGGATGACATGAAGAAGAGAGAGAGGAAAGGAGCAGGTTCCAGGAGCGGAGGAGTCCATCAGCCTCTGTCAGCCCCACCTGGGAACAGCTGTTCCGGTTAGATGCACATTCGCACTCAGGAAGTTTGGGACATAAGAACAAATTACTGTTTCCCCTAACTCCTGCAACCCTTTTATCTAGGAATCCAATGCAAAGTTGAGCAAGAATTTTCAGGATCATTTAGGTGCCGGGCACCCTAGCCCTGCAGTGAAGAGCCACCCTCCAGTTTGGGCACAGGTCCTCTTTTTCAAGGGCTCCTTCCAGTGACAGGGTCCAAGTAGTAATGACCCCTGGGAAACACTGGATCAAAATAAGAAGGCAGTTTTGGACTCTGTGGGAAAGCAGGCTTAGACATTTGTAGGAAGCTTTCCTCAGACTGTTTTTGCAAGTAGCAAAACAAAAGGACCAGGGCAGCAACCACACTGCTCTGAGGGAAGCTGGCCAGTGGCTCTGTCCTCCTGATAAAAGGAAAAAGGGTAAGAAGGGGACTTTCCCTGAAGACCTTCAACCCACAGCCAACGGGAGATGGGGGTCGGGCAACAGGCATGGACAGGTGGGTCTCTGGAGCAAGTAAGCTCCCCCGAGGGATGGGAATGCATTCTCATTACCTGGTTGTGATGTCCCGAAAGAGAAGGCCAGCCTCTTGGAGAGCTTTACGTTTCCTAGAGGACAGTCAGAGACCGGAAAGAAAGCAGGGGCTGTCTGAACCCAACTGCAGGTGAAAGGAAGGCGCACTCTGCAGGGAAGGGTCTGACCCACAGGAGCCAGCCCGTAGGGGAGAGCTGACAGGCTAGCAGCAAAGCTCGGCAAGCAGGAGGCATGAGGGAGAGCGGACAGAAGGAGCCACCCTGCCCCTCTGGCCACATTTGCTGCTTCTCAGCTCAGGGGCCGTCCAGATTTGGTGAACAGTCGTCCCTATGGGTGCTGTGAAACCCTGAACAGAGTCACCAACTAGAGGGAAGACTCCAACGTCATTATTAAGTCAACAGAGCAGACAGCCTCATGAGTTAGCTTTTCCCAGCTCCTGGTGGGACAGAGATGTCTGTCTACACTGGCAGAAAACATGTCCCTTTGGAAACTAATAACTGCCATTGGGTGAATGGGGAGCCGGCACCAGGAAGCTGGGCAACTAGATGGGTGGGCTGGCCAGGAATGCCCGGAAGGGAGTGGGTGGGGAAGGTGCCCATTGTTTTCTGACTAATTGGCACCACTATCAAAACAGGAACTATCACAGATGGAGCTGGAGTTTCATTTGTGGTAGATAATTATTTATACTTAGAGAAAGTACAGCAACTCGCTATAAAAATAAAACTGCCTGCATTTAAGCCACAAATAGGTTGGCTATTTCTGTGCTTGGTTTGTCTTTGTGAGTAATCTTTCTTTTCTTGGAGGAGGAGAGAGCTTGAGGGGTGGGGAGGTACAATGGGCCTAAGTGGTCCTGCAGGAAAGAAAAATCTGGGCCCCCAATTTCCAGTGTGAAGGTTCTGGCTTGTACTTCTGAGACAAGTCACACCTTCCAAAGCTCCATAGAGAAAGAGCATCCACCTTTCATCGAATGTTAGAGGACCATGGTGGGGGAGGTGTGGGAAGGAGCTTAGGGGCAAGATGAGGAAGTTTAGCAACCCGGAAGGCTACCACGTCACCCCATATGTAGTAAGAACCTACAAGGGGTAGAATTCATAGGTAGTACAGTGGCAGAATACATGAGTGGTAAAGTAGTAGAACCCAGAAGTGGACTCACCTGTGGAAGAACTCCTTTCTCTTGCCAGAAGGTCATTTAAGTTCCAAAGACTCTCAGTACCACGGGGGTTTCACCCAGTGCCAACTCCAGCAGCCTCCAGTGTGTTCTGGTGACATCCTGTAGTGGATTCCTCATCTGGAAGACACTTCTGAGTTCTAGGTGTTGAGCTTGTGATTATGGGAAAACAGCCATTCGGTGTTTCACAAAAGCCTTTGGTGTTAGATGAGAGAGCTGGGCCTAGGGCTGTAGCTAAGTGGCACAGCACTTGCCTAGCATGTGTGAGGCCCTAAATTCAATCCTCAGAAAGAAAGAAGGAGGAGACGGAGGGAGGAGGGAGGAAGCGGGATGTAGTGGTGCATGTCTATACTCCCAGCACTCTAGGAGACTGAAGCAGTAGGATTTCAAGTTCAAATCCAGCCTGGGAAATTTAGCAGCTTAGTGAGAGTCCCTCAAAAAAGGGTTAGGGATGTAGCATAGTGCAAAGGCCTTGAATTCAATCCCCAGTTCCAAAAAAAGAGAAAAGACAAGACAAGACCAAGCAAGCTGAGAGAGTGCAGAGCAGGCGAATTGTAGTGGGAGGGTCAGGCAGGGTGCTCATTTCCATAGGAAGATGGCTCCAGACTTTGGTTTGCAGATGATAGGGAGCTAAGGACAAGCTGTCTTGGTTCTCCAGTTGGAAGCAAAACAACTTCAGGTATGCTAGCTATTCAGACTTGCAGACTTGAGCAGAGCACCGAATGGTTCTGCACCCTATCTGTCTGATTGACAGGCTCTCAGAGCAGGACTGGTCCTGTCCTCTGCCCTCTGGTCCTGCCACAGAATCTTCAAATCTCAGTGGCCAGATAAAACTCCAAGATAAAGCCCTGAGAATAGAACTCTTCCATGCCTATCTGGTCCCCGTCAGCCTCCGGGAATCTTCCCTGGGCTTCTTCTCTCCCACACTGCCCCAGGATTGGCTGGGTCTGTCCCAAGCAATGAGCTTCACTTTCAGTGCACAATTCTTACACACCAAGTGTGAAAGAGAAGTGGCACCTCCTCCCCTGTATGCTTGCTTCCCTCCCGCTGGGCGGCCTCCAGTTCAGGCACAGTGAAGTGCTCTGGAGGGAGAAGCCACAGAGTTTGAAAAGGGGAGGCAACCCCAGGGGCTGGAGGAGGTAGCCCTTTTGGGTAACTTTGAGAAGGGCACAAACAAACTGCAGCTGTAGACTGAACTCAGCTCCCCAGAAGCAAAGCCCTCAGCCCCAAACGTCCCCCAACACCTGCCCACCCCCGACCCCCCCATTGCCCCTCTGGCATTTAGAGTCCTTCCAAAAAGAGACAGTCCCATCCAGCACAAAAGCCCTGCAGAACAATGCAGAGGGCATGAAGTGACCCAGAAGGCGAGGCAGTTCTGAACAAAGGGCCCACTCCCCTCCAAGATGCCTGCGACCAAAAGGATCACTGGGGCACCCAACGCAACCATACACAAAATACATAAATGTTCCTCAGAACTACCAGGTACAGTATTGTATTCTCTTCCTTTTAGTTTATCTCTTTCCTAAATCCAAAATACCATACAAGAGAACAAGATTTCTTTCTTCTGAAAAGTTTGGAAACAAGAGTGTGTTGGTGCATGCCTGTAATCTCAGCACTCAGGAGGATGAGGCAGGAGGACGGCAAATTTGAGGCCAGTCTGGGTTATATGGCAAGTTCAAGGCCAGCCTCAGCTATATACATAGCGAAAATCTGTCTCAAAAATGGATAGGCAGCACTCAAATGTGTGTATCAATACATAGTTCCTTCCTAGGAGGGACTTCATGATAGTCACAACATTAACAACTTACTGTGAGAATCAATAGCGTGGACATTTGATAGTACTTTTAATTTTAGGGGACAGGTTTGAAGCTTATAAAAGGAGGATTTCAACTTGAAGTATTATATTCGATCTGACTCTAAGACTTATAATCAAGTAATCAAGGCAATACAATTTTGATAAAGGACAAGACACACAGGTTAATGAAACAGAGTAATGAGTACAGTAATAGACTCTCACATCTATGACAAATGATTTTCAAAAAGGATGACAAAGCAATTCAATGAGGAAAGCAAAATCTATTTTTTTGTGTTTTTAAGGCAAGGTCTTGCTTATGTAGTCCAGGCTGGTCTCAAATTCATGGCAATCATCCTGCCTCAGCCTCCCAAGCACTTGGATTACAGGTGTGTACCACCATGCCTGGCTCAAAATCTTTCTAAAACTTGTAATATTCACATAGAAGAAAAGAACCTCAGTTCCTACCTCACATTATAAAAAATTTAAATTGAGATGAATCATAGATCAAAATATAAAAGCTAAAAATTAAAGAGTATTAATCCATTTTCCATAGCTATATAAAAGAGTTTTTTTTAATCTTACAGTTTTAGAGACTGGAAGTCTAGGATTAGGAGACCTCATCCATCTGACCTCTGGTGACAGCCTAGTGATAGACAGATGGTATCATGGCAGAAGCACATAAAGAAGAACCACATGCTGAGACCAAAAGCCAGAGAGAGACGCAGGGGTCGGGCTTGAACTTTGTAAGGAAGCACTCTGGGGAAGCTACCACTGGGGGTCCCATGAGCACCATATTAATTCCTCCTGAAGTTAGCCTGTGTTGGCTTCACCACCTGCCACTAAGCTCTACCTCTTAAAGTCCCCATCCTCTCTTAGGTCACACGAAAGACCACGCTTCCAACACATGAACCTGCAGAAAGCCCTCAAATCACATCCAAACCATACCACAAATCTTCTAGAGAGTGCATAAGAGAGCATCTTCCTGACTGCAAGGTAGGCAAAGATTTCTTAGCACTAATTATTAAAAAAGCACTAACTATAAAAGAAGGAAGAATTATAAAAGATTTCTTAGCACTAATTATAAAAGATGGAAGGAAGGAAGGAAGGAAGGAAGGAAGGGAGGAAGGAAGGAAGGAAGGAAGGAAAGAAGGAAAAGAAAGAAAGGAGGGAGGAAGAAAGGAAGGAAACAATCTAGTTTTTTAGAGATAGACAACAGTCTTAAACAATAGCTTTATAAGAGATATACAAATAGCCAATAAGCTCATAAAAATGTTCAATATCACTAATCACCAGAAAAATGTAAATTAAACCCTAATGAGATATTATTTTATACCCACTAAATTGTGAATACAAAAGGTTGGGAACAAAAGACTGTCTAGACCCCCAAATGTTGTTAAAATGGTGCATGATTAGAACCCTAACAGCCCTGGTGGGAATATGAATAGTACACTGGTTTTGGAAAACTGGGAGGAAGTTTCTTAAACATTTGACACACATCTTATCACCCAGAATTTCACTCTTAGGTACTTATCCATGAGCTATTAAACCCTCATCTATAAAATGTCTCATATAAAAACTTTCATAGCTATCCTATTTATAAAACTAAGAACTGGAAACAGTCCAGATAGCCATTAAAAGGAAACTAGATCAACAAGCTGAAGTGTATTTATACAAAGGAATACTATTCGGCAATAAAAAAGAAAACTTATAGCTATGTGTAGCAACATATGTAAACCTCAAAAACATATTGCTTAGTGGCAGAAGTTAGACACAAAAGATTACATAGTTTGGGAATATGTAATTCATAGTAACAAAAATCTAATCATTTTTCCCTGGAAATGGCAGGCTGGTTTGGAGGGACATGAGGATATTTTTGGAGGTAAAGATACTCCATGTCATGGGGTATGGTAAATATTCATTCACCAAAATGGAGTAAGGGAACAACTAAGGCTCTTTCATTTCATGATATGCAAATTTCACCTCAATAAAAGTATCTCTTGGTTCATAAAAGTGTTATAGTGGAGTTTAGTCACTGACATCTGCACACATTTTTCCTTGGTGGCTAAAGAAATCAATTTGCTGCTAAGCTGCAATGTATACATACACATAGTCATGCAGAAGCCCACACTTGCATCAAGTTGAAATGCCTTCTTTGCAAACTCTGAAAAGAAATAAAATCTGTGTTTATTTGTTCAATAATTTCAAATGACTGCTAAAGTTACGAGCTGTTTCCCTGCTCCCATGGCTTCACCCTTTCTGCCCCTCACCAAAATTATGACCCATGTAGCTTACTTATCTGCTGTGAGTCTTTTGGGGGTAAATTTTTTAAATGAATTATAACTAGAGGAGCTTCTTCAAGCTTTTTTTTTTTTTGAGACAGGGTCTTGCCATGCAGTTCAGGCTGACCTTGAACAGTGAGTTCAAGGTTGGTCTTGTACCGGTCTTGTACTGGTGATTCTCCTGCCTCAGCCTCCCAAGTGCTGGAATTACAGATGTGCACTCGGCCCTCAAGCTTTTTAATGAAATTGAAAGGGGCTAGGTGTGCATGCCTGTAATTCCAGCACTCAGGAGGCAGAGGCAGGAGGATCTTGCTAGTTCAAGACCAGCCTGGGCTACAAAGTAAGCTCAAGGTCAGCCTGAATTGCATATCAAGACCCTGTCTCAAAAAGAAAAAGAAATTGAAAGGAAAGAAATATTCTCAAATTCATTCCAGAAAGCTAGCATGATCCTGACTCCAAAACCAGACAAGAATCTAAACAAATGAAAAAAAGAACTACAGACAAATTTCTTCAATGAATATAAATGCAAAAATCCTTAACAAGATATTGGCAAACATAATATAATGAATCACTGAAAAGATTATACATCATGACCAACTAGAGTTTATTCCAGGGATGCAAGGCTAGTTCAACATACACAAATCAAAAATGCAATCATCGTATAAACAGAAGCAAGGACATAAATTTCATAAACATCTCAGTATAAAAAGTCTTTGACAAAATCCAACATCCTTTCAGAATAAAAAAAAACTGAAGAAAACTAGTATAGAAGGACCTTATCTTCACCTAATAAAAGAAATTTGTGACAAACCTATTGCCAACATCATATTAAATGGGGAAAAGCCAAAGCTTTCCCTCTAAAATCAGGAACAAGACTAGGACGTCTTCTGTCACCACTCTTGTTCAACACAGTGTGTGAAACATTAGCAAAAGCAATTAGGCAAGAAAAAGAAATAAGGATATGTATAGGGAAGGAAGAAGTCAAATTATTATTATTTGCAAATGATGTGATCCACTATATAAAATGTCCCCCAAAATCCCCCAAAAGACTCTTAAAATTAAAAACCAAATTCAGTAATGTAGTGGGATATAAAATCAACATAAAAAATTGTTAATGTTCCTATACTCTGATAATGGACCCATTGAGAAAGAAATTAGGGAAAAATACTGTCACAATAACACCAAGAAAAATTAAATTCTTAGAAATTAACCTGAGGATATGAAAGTCCTCTACAGTGAAACTACAGTACCCTGAAAAAGGAAATTGAAGAGGACATCAGAAAATGGAAAGACATCCTCTGTTCCTGGATACAAAGAGCAAATGGCCATAAAATAGCCATACTTCCAAAATTCATATATGAATTTAAAGCAATCCCAATGAAGATATCAACAGCATTCTTCACAGAACTGGAAAAATCATAAAATTTATATGGAAACAAGAAAGACCAAGAATAGCCAAAGCAATCGTGAGTAAAAAGAGAAAAATGGGAGGCATCACAATCCCATCACAATCCCAGTTGTATTACAAAGTTACAGTGATAAAAACAACATGGTACTGGCACAAAAACATGAGGATCAATGGAACAGAATGCTAGAGGATGCAGAAGCAACTCTAAACACTTTCAACTAAAGGGGCTAAAAACAAACACTGGAGAAAAGATAGCTTCTTTAATAAATGGTGCTGGGAAAACTGGCTATCTACATGCAGAAGATTAAATCTAGGCCTGCATCCCTCACCATGTACTAAACAAGAATCAAAATGAATCAAAGATCCAAATGTTAAAATGGAAACAATTAACTTGTTGGAAGATCAAATAGGTAAAATTCTTGAAGTCATAAGCATAGATAATTCTGTACAGAATTCCAGTTGCACAGGAAATAGTACCAAGAATCAACAAATGGCATCATGTCAAACTAAAAACTTCTGCACAGCAAAAGAAACAACCAACCAAATGAAAAGACAGTGTACAAAATGGGAAAAAAATTCTGCCAACTATCTCTCAGACAGAGGACTAATATCTAGAATATATAAAGAACTCAAAAAAATTAGACTCCCCAAAATAAAAGACCCAATCAAAAATAAATAAGTGAAACGAATAGACACTTCACAAAAGAAGTACAAATAGTGAATAAATACATGAGTTGTTTAACATCACTGGTCACTGGAGAAACGCAAATTAAAACAACACTGAGATGTCATTTTATCCCCAAAGAAAATTGATCATCAAGAAATCAAATAATAACCAATACTGGTAAGGTCTTAGAGAAAATGAAAAGCTTCTACAATATTAGTGGGAGTGTAAACTAACATAACCACTATGGAAATCAGTGTGAAGATTCCTCCAAAAATAGAACTAGAAATTCTGTTCAACCCAGCCATTCCCCTTTCAGGTATATTCCCACAAGGGTTAAAGATACCGTATTACAGTGACATATACATATCCATGTTTATTAGTAGCACAGTTCACAATAACTAAATCTTGAAAGCAGCCCATATGTTCATCAACAGATAAATGAATTTTTAAAATGGGGTATTTACATACAATGGAGTACTTCTACGCCATAAAGAGAGATAAACTTGAGTCATTTATAGAAAAATGGATGCACCCTGAGGCTATAATGTTAAGTGAAATAAATCAGCCACACAAACTTAAATATCACAGGGTTTATCTTATATGAGGAACTCAGAGAAAAAATAAAGAGCAAAATAAAAGATAGATAATAGAAACTAGGGAGATAGTTTATACTCAAACAGGAAGGGGATCAAGAGATAGAGGGAGGACGGAAAGAGAGAAGAGATGATGGATTAAAAAGAAAAGGAATTGAGATGTGTTAGGTATAAGGACCAACTCCACACAAGGAGTTTAAAAAAAGAAAGGAAAGGAAGGAAAGAGAAAGCAAAGGACAGGAAAGAAAGGAAAGGAAAGGAAAGGAAAGGAAAGGAAAGGAAAGGAAAGGAAAGGAAAGGAAAGGAAAGGAAAGGAAAGGAAAGGAAAGCGATCAAGAAATGGGGAGGAAGATGGAGGGAAGAAGGAGGGAAGGGAAAGGCGACTTTTAAAAGGAATTAAAATGTGTTATGTACATGTACCAACTTCCCATGAGGAATATAAATAATATGTACTATACATATACATTAATAAACTGAAATAGATTTTTAAGTATTTACTATTCAAAAACAATTAGAGGAGATTGATGTCAGCTTAAAGCATCATAACATTATGATAACTTAAACCAACTAAGAACTATCATACTTCCCAAAATTTGTCCTGGATTTTGCTGGCCCACTTATATTTCCACCTACTAGAGCTGCTAACGTTTAAAAGTTAAAGGACAGGCAGTTGTACATGCTGCTGCTGCAAACACTAGTTAATAAAACTGTTTGGTAAGCAAGTTGGCAGAGTTCCTCCATCCTCCTCTGGACCATAGTGAGTTGGCCAACCATAGAGGCACAACTGTTGGTTAGGTTCAGTCATTTTAATAAATGAGACATTTCCTTACTCTCTGGATCAGCACCTCATCTGCTACTCAGACACTTTGCTCCCCAGCTTCCCTACCTAGATTATAATCATGTTCTCTCTTTTGTCCAAACATCATGAAAAAGTCCAGTTCTGAGAACGAGTATTTTTGGAGTATTGCCTTGGGACATGGATTCTATCCATTCCACTAGCTGTGCTAAATATTATCCCAGGCTCAGCCCTGCATACTTGGCTAGCCCTGTTTTGGCCCTTCCTAGAACTGTAACTTCTAAATTTTCCTTTGAAGATATTCATCGGCTAGCATTCCAGGGTTCTACAAAAAAGAGACGTAAAGAGATTAAAATTGTGTTCACAAGGGTTAGCTAATATCCTTTCTACCATACCTACAAGGTTTCCATGGAGATATCCACACCTGGAGTAGCCAAGTATCTCCTGAGCAGCAGCCATTTTTACTGTATAGATGCAGTGCTGTAAATTGGATAATGGGGTGCTTGTTTTTCCTTTTCCTACTAGGAAGCCTAAAGATATATATTTGACCTATGCTTTGCCAATGTGCCCTATGGCTACATAAAAGAAAAATGCTTGAAATTACTAATTCATTCAAAGGTTAACTCTGGACACAATTATATTCATGATCATAGTCTTTTTTTCTGAAATAACTGTAGATTTTGACAATTCTTTTACCTGTAATATTCTTAAGGGTACTAAAAAAGTAAATCACCTCCTATGAAAACTTACACACTGAGAAAGCTATAAGACTCTAACTTAAATATCAGTGACTCTGGATCTTTGCAGAAGAAGTTCTCTGAATTCTATAATAGCATATATTATATTAATTATATTATACATTATATGTATATGTCTGTTTTCCTCATAAAAATTAGCTCCTTAAAGCAGGAGCTATACCTTTATTCATTTAACATTATTTGGGGAAAATTATGTTTACAGGTTATAAAATCAACACTGGGGTGAGGATTTAGCTCAGTGGCACAGTGCCTGCCTGGCAAGCGCAAGGTCGTGAGTTCAATTCCCAGTACCGGGAAAACAAAAACCTATAAAATCAGCACAAAAATCAATAGCTCTCTTATAAATCAAAAATGAACCTGCTAGGAAAGATATTAGGAAGACAATTCCAATCATAATAGCTTCCAAAGCATAAAATACTTAGGAATCAACCTAACCAAAAAGGTGTAAATGAAAATTATAGAACACAGAAGGAAAGAATTAAAGAAGATGTTAGAAAGTGGAAAGACCTTTTTTGAATCAGCAACTAATATTGTTAAAATGGGCATATTACCAAATGTGATCTACAGATTCAATGTCATCCCTATTAAAATACCAACAACATTCTTCATAAAACTAGAAAAAAAATCTTGCCAGCTGTGGTAGTGCATGTGTGTTATCCCAGCTCTTAGGAGGCTGAGGGAGGAGGATCACCATGAGTTTGAGGCCAGCCTTGAGCTACATAATGAGTTCAAGGCCAGCCTGAACTTCCTAGTGAGACTCTGTCTTAAAAAAACAAAACAAAACAAAAATTCCTAAAATTTATACAGAAGAGCAAAAGACCCAGAAGAGCCAAAGCAATCCTGAGCAATGCTGGAGGCATCAAAATACCTGATTTCAAATTACACTACAAAGCCATAGTAACAAAAACAACATGGTATTGACACCAAAACAGAAATGTATAAATCATGGAATAGAACAAAAAACATAAAAACAAACCCACACAATCCAGCCATCTGACTTTTCACAAAGGGGCCAAGAGAAATTAAAGAAATTATAGAAAGCCTCTTTAACAAATGGTACTAGAAAAATTGGATATACACATATAGAAGACTAAAACTATATCCCTATCCCTCACCCTATATAGTACTAAAATTAAATCAAAGTGGATCAAAGATGTAGGGATAAGATAAGAAACTGCTAGAAGAAAATAGAGGGGAAACACTTGAAGTCATAGATATAGGCAAATACTCCTTGGATGGAATCCCAATAGCACAGGAAATAATAGCAAGAATCAACAAAAGGGATTACATCAAATTAAAATCTTCTGCACAGCAGGAGACACGAATGAGTGAAGAGACAGCCTACAGAATGGGAGAATATCTTTTTTTGGGGGGGGCACTTTTTTTAATTTTAAAGAGTAAAAGGAGGATAACATAATAATGGGGGGGGCTTACCAAATTACAGACAAAGTGGTAGGAAATTATCAATGGTATTGTTTTACATATTATCTACAAGATAGTTTCTCAGGAAAACAAATGAACAAATAATAGTGAGTTACAGACAAAAGAGGTAGGAGATTATCAATAGCTGTTGTACTATACTTTGCTATCTTCAAAGTGGCTTCTAAAGAAAATAAAGAGAGCTATACATGAGTGACCTACTGAATAATCATTAGCTATTCTCAATGATTGTTGTAGGGAACACATAATGGGAGAATGGGTAAAAACAAGGCCATTTGTTTTCATTGTGGAAATAAGGGGCACCTTGTCCGGAAGAGCTCTGCTACACCTATAAGGGCCTCACAGCCATTATCTGTAACCAAACCTTGCAGTCCTTGTACTAAGTGTCAGTGAGGGTATCACTGGAATAATCAGTGTCAATCTAGAACTGCTAGGAAAAGTTGGCTGTTTCTGGGAAACCCCCTTTGGAGATTGCCTCAGCCCCATCAAATAATGGGGGCCGCCCAGATGGCTGCCGTGGGGGACGAGGTGCTGTGCGCATTCAGGTACCCAGCATGTGCTCCCTCTTTTCTCTTCCCCTACACGCAGGATGCCAAGGGCACCAATGTTTGGCAGCTCCGGGGTGGGGAACACCCTCCTGCCTCATTCTCCTCTGCTAGGCTCCTGTTGCACATGAGCCCAGGCTTCCGGCCAGGCCCCTGCAGGCCCAGCTGCCTTGATGTGGGGGTGCAAGTGAACCAGCAATGCGATGCATTGGTATGGCATGTTCAGGCAGCAGACACTGGTCCACAGGGTCCGGGACCCAGGAGTCCCAGCCACCCCTGTGGGCTTCCCATGCTCCTTAGCTGCGAGCTTGCCCGTGCGTCCCCACTGCCTCATTGACTGCCTAGAGGAGGCCCCAGCGAGCACGCAGGGCCTGTGGCACCAGAGGAGAATGAGGGGGCAGCAAGAAAGACATCCTCACGGCCAAGGGCCATCCAGGAGTGACAGGAGGCTCGAACTGGTGAGGTAGCCCCACAGCCCGTGCTGTAGAAGCCGAGATGGCCCCTGGTGCAGGGAGGGCTAGGGAAGGTGGAGATACAACAGCCACTGTGTAGGAAAAATGGCTACTGCGTGACAAGCCAAGCAAGAAGCACTTGAGCTTCCAGCAGAAATATGGCTATTATCACTGTAAGAACTGCAGCATCCGCTGCGAGAGTGCATTCGTTTGGTGTATCCAGGGTACAAATAAGGTTTATTTTAAACAGTTTTGCAGACTGTGTCAAAAATCTTACCACCCTTACCGAGTGAAGGATATCACCTGCCAAATTTGTAAAAAAAACTAAATGTTCATGCCCAATAAGACTTCACCACGTGGACCCCAAACACTCCCGTCGTCAAGACCTGTGTGAGAGGTGCAGGAGCAGGCGCCTGTCCTGTGATGGCACCAGTGCTTGGAATCTGGGCAAAAATAGAGTAACCGATAGCCAGAGCAAAAGCGATGGCCTGCACGCACAGAGGCTGGGCACATCCCCCTTGGCTACAGAGGCAGTAAGCATGGAGCTGTTTGTGGGGGTTACACAGGCAGTGGAGTCCACCCCTGAAAATAAAGCAGGACTGTTAGGGCCCTGCCAGCAACTTGCTGGACCCCAAGGCGATAAAACAAAAACTACAGCCAGTTACTGCCAGAGCCTGAAGCGTCAAGGCTGCCCTGCCCAAGGCTGTGACTGGGGGCTGCTGCCTCATAGGCAGCCATGCCCTCAAGCCTCCCTGCTCACAGGCACTCCCATTCCCGTGCCCACAGCGCCCTTCCCCCAGCTCACTGATCAAGGAGATTAGGGGATCACAGCGAAAAGTGATTCCAGGATGTATAGTGTGCCTAAGGAGAATCACCAGGAGAGAAAAAAATCTCTCAAGCTTTCACAGAAAGCACCTTGGTCAAGCAATGGCCGTGAATCATCCAGATGGCTGACACTGCCAGAAGATCAACAGATGCTGTATTTGGTTCCAAGATGATTCCTGAGGATACTTAACTGACCTTGATAGATAAGAAAAGGTTAAATTTTTCTTTATATAAGTCTCACTTTAACTTGGTCTTGGACATCCTGCAAAAAAGTGTAACCACAAGATGTAAAGAAGCAATGCCACAGTAAAAGGTTAGCTACAGAAGGTTCAAGTCACCAACAACCTCTGACAGTTGCTAGCTAGACTGATAACTGACCACTGTTATGGACTTTGGACTATATTCTCCAAGCATAGCCTTTCCAGATAATCTCCCATCATTTACAAAACAGAGAAGAGAGAGATGTTGGGGTCCACTGAAGCTGGAAAATAATTACACGTGCAGGATAAAACCAGCCCGAGAACATGGAAGCTCCTTATAACTTGTTAACTGGTTGCTGGGCAACAAGGTGGAAATTAACCAACCTCTCAAGGGTATAAATAAACAATCCTATTTTGGGGCAGTTCCCCTTCTCTGCTCAGGAGAGAGGACCTCCACCTGACCCCAGCTCTTGTCTCTTGTCTTTATTTTTCTCATACCCACCGCCATTTCTCTCCGTGGTATAACGAGAGACCAACGAGGTTCACTTCGTTGGTGTGGTGTTGGTGTGGGAGATGGTGTGGGTGTAAAGGACCCCCCCCTAGGGCGGATAGGCTGCATACCATAAAAGGAAAATGAGAAAGGACTGATTGCTGGTTCTTTGGAGGAGCTCCAGTCTTCACCTTTGGCTTGATCATTTCCTGGCTTCTGGTGCAGACTGTCTGGATTCTGCCTGGGACTCTTCAGCCTTCTGGTGTAGGATCTCTGGCCTTCCTTGTAGATTCTTTACCATTCCATCACAGACCTTTCAGCTTCCTGATACAGACTTGCACGGACACTGCAGTGAGCTCCAGACCTGGGGCTGGGCTCTTCAATCTCCAGCATGCAGACACCCTCTGCACATTTCTTCATCCTATTCTGTGGCTGACCATTGGACCAAACTTGTAATTTCTTGTACATTTGTATATCTTGTGTTATATCTGTTTCTCTAGTAAACCCTCACTGAAACAAGGGGGAAGAGAGATGGGGGATTAGAGAAAGGAAGCAGCTCCTCTGTGGTCATCTGACCATGTCTTAAGTAGATGGTGGGCACACCGGTATGGACAATCAATTGCCATTGATATGTACTCTTAAAACATGTAATTTATTTGTACATAGATTATATGACCTTGTAATTAACTTTTTAAAAATTAACAACCAAGTATATAGCTCAGTGGCACAGAGCCTGCCTGGCAAGTGCAAGGTCCTAAATTCGATTTCTAGCACCAAAAAACAAAACAAAACAAAAAAGCCTAACAATAAGCTGGGCGTGGTGGCACACGCCTATAATCCCAGCACTGGGGAGGCTGAGGCAGGAGGATCATTTCGAGTTTGAGACCAGCCTGGGCTACAAAGTGAGCTCAAGGCCAGCCTGAGCTGCATAGTGAGACCCTGTCTCAAAAAGACAATAAAATAACATAAACAAAATGAAATAAAATAAGCCTAACATACAAAATGTGAGAAAAAGTGAGAGAGTGAAAGCAGGCACTCAGAGTGGCTCTGCTTTGTTCTCCCCCCAGCAAAGATCAGGATTTTCCCTACAGGCCTTTAGTCCAAAGATGCCCAGATTTCCCATTCTTCCTGGAAGGCCATAGAGGAAAAGGCTGTCCACTCAACAAGGGATGACAGAGGCAGCAGGGCATGGAGGCATGGAGAAAAGGCCTTGTTCATGGTGGACAAGCTGGCCTTAGGGACAATGAAGAGCTAGAGTGTTTGCTCAGCCTCTCTTGCCCAGGAAGCTTCTAATTCCCTGGAAGGCAGAGGTCCACCACAGTGCCTGCCACCAGTAGTCCTCTGGTGCCTTCTTTTGCCCTGCCTGCTGCTTCTCCCAGCTGCTGTCACTGGGAGAAACTCCCCTGCAAATGTGTGCCTGGTCTTTTCATCCAGGGCAAATTGCAGCCTCTTCTTTCCTATACTGCGGCTGCAGCAGATAATCATTTGAGCAAGGCAGGCTGGAGCTGCTGGTGAGCTTCAGAGTTCCATGGTGAGAACAAGGAATACTGTAGAACATCTTTGTGTCCCTGCAAAGACTCTCTCTCTTCCAAGGTTCTCCCCAACAGGACAGGAGCTGGGACACTGCCCTCAGTCTGTATCCCCACCATACGTGCTGGAATGTGCTAGGCTGTAGACAAGATGCTCCTGCCTCCCCAGTACCCCACAGAAAAGCCGGGTTGCAAGATGGGTTTATGCTCCCCCTGGATGTGCAACTGTTGCTCCTGCCCTAAGCCCATACCTGTGCTCAAGGCCTCGGCCCTACTCCTGGCTACAAGTGCTCTGATGAGAGGAATGGACCCACACAGGGAGCTCTCCCCACATGACAGACCGCTCCCCTCCCGCATCAGACTCCCCAAGTAGAGAAAGAAGCCTTGCCCTTATGCAAAAGCCAGGACCCTCTGTCTGGCTAACCCTGTCTGCGTTAGTGCACACAGGGAAAACTTACTCGTGGAGAGGTCTTTCCTGTGCATTAGGACATCTCGCCATATTTCTTCTCCCCTTCATTCTGCTTGACTGTGTTACCCACCAAGGCTGCCATGACAAAGTACCAAACACTGTGGGGATAAATAATAGCTCTTCACTTTCTCACAGTTTTGAAGGCTGGAAGGCTAAGGTCAAGGTGTTGGCAGAGTGGCCTCTTCTTAGCACATAGACAGCCATCTTCTCCCTGTATTGCCATACAGTCTTTCCCCAGCATGGATACCTGGCCATGTCTTAATCTTCTGTCCTTACAAGGACACCAGACATACTGGATCAAGGCCCACCCTAATGACTTCATTTTAGTTGAATCACCTCTTTTAAGACCCTAACTCTATCTGGGCATAGTGGTTCACACCTGTAATC
Organism: Chinchilla lanigera; assembly: GCF_000276665.1. Lineage (NCBI taxonomy): Eukaryota > Metazoa > Chordata > Mammalia > Rodentia > Chinchillidae > Chinchilla > Chinchilla lanigera. Next base: position 20,992,899 of record NW_004955439.1, read on the forward strand.
CCAGCACTAGGGAGGCTGAAGCAGGAGGATCGTTGCAAGTTTGAGACCAACCTGGGCTACAAAGTGAGCTTATGGCCAGGCTGAACTGCATAGCGAGACCCTGTCTCAAAAAGACAAAAAAAAAAGTCTCTAAGCCACATTCTGAGATACTGAGACAGTGCTTCAACATATAGATTTTAGAGGACACGGTTCAATCGACAGCAATGGGAAAGGTCCTAAAATGTCACAGCAGAAGACACAGAGGGTCTCCAGCAACCTACCCTGCAACTCCTAGATCCACAGCTATGCTCTGTTTACTCCCAAACCCTTGTTTCACCCAGCCACAGTCTCTTCCGGCTCAAGATACACCATACTTGTCAATGGCTGCTTGCCTTAGTTTTTGTGTTTTGCTCCTGAAATTAGTTGCTCAGAGGGTTAGGTTTTCTGTACCTCCACTCCTTCCAGAGGAAGACGGTATTCTGGGGTCTGTCTGCCATAGTATAAGGAGGAGCCTTGTGACTTCATCCTGGAGACATCATGGATATGGTAATGCCCAACATCTTTGGAAAGTTCAATTACATCTCACCTGTTGGGGACTTTTGGGAGTGGGTGGGTGGCCCTGGCTTCCTGCCCTTCCTGCTGGGATGATGTGAGGAGGTGCTGGTGGGAGGCCCTGTGCTGAACTGCTGGACTTTAGCAGTGGTACTTTCAAGCAACACAAATAGGCACCAACAAAGTTGGATGAAAACAGGGCCTATTAAAGGGATGGTAGCCAGCTCACAGAACCTCCTCAAGAACTAGACATCCCAAGATGCTAAAAACAGGGAGATGGGCTAAAAGCAGAGGGAAGAATTAGCTCCATCAGGGGCAGCTGTGGCCTCTGCTACATGCAGGTGACTCAGTGGCAGTCCTCCCACCCTAGTACCCTAGGTCATGTGCCTCAGCATCCTTCTCCCTGCATTCCTTCCCCGACTGTAGCAGGCATTGTCTGTGTCCTTGCTCCTCCTGGAGGGCAACAGCTGAAGCAAGGCAAGGTCAGGCACGTGCAGTTGGCTATGCCAAGATCAGCTGCCAGTGTCTGCAGGAAGGGAGACCAGGGGCATGAGAAGCACACCAGGGGAAACTGCCAATGTAGGAAGGGTCTCAGACATGGGGTAATAGAGAAGAAAGACCAGGGTCCATTCCAGCTTTGAATAACCTCTATGGTCCTGTCCTTGCCTTCATCACAGGTAGTGAGTTGCCAAAGGCACCCCATATTGCTTTAGGTCTGATGAAGGGGTGGGGAGCTGCCCTGATTCCCCTTCTAAAAGCCATTCTGTACATTCTGTCCCATCCCCAAAGCCAAAATCTATGGGAGCCAGATTCTGTGACTGCCTGCAGCCTCTGGCCCTTCTTGGCTACAGAGCTCACAGAGCTAAATAGCCAAATGGTCCTGAGCCTGCTCACCTGTACAGGCCTTGAACCTGATCTAACCTGTTGGGAGGCAAAGTGTGCCACCAGTGAGCATACCCCGGAGCAGAGCGGGACCAGGCTGGAATTGTTTGCAGCAGAAGTGCATAGAACTTGAACATTCCCTTGTGAAGTCATCCAAAACTCCTACCCTATACATTACTGATGTCCATTTTCATGCCTGGCAGCCACCCCATGGTGACCAGAGAGCTCCTCCAGACCTCTCACCCCGTGTTTTAGGTCTAGAGCAGAAAACAGCCCCTTCTCCTCCAGGTTCTGTGCTGTTGGACCCTGCGGTCTGACCATGAGGAAAAGCCTCAGTCTCCTGTATCCTGGCCCCCTCCTTGTCTTCTCAAGCCCCTTGCTCAGCATACTGTGAGAAAATAAGGAATTGTACTTCGGTCTTCAGCCTAGTCTTGTAGCCAGAGCTCCTAAACCTTGGTAGCATTTTGAAGTGATAAGAGCTATTAGCAATGTTTTTTGTTACACTCTGGTTTTTGTCCCTAGCTCTGTAGCTTTTTTTTTATTATTTATTTAAAAGAGTAAAAGAAGGCTAACATAGTAATAGGGGGATGTACCGAATTACAGACAAAGTGGTAGGACATTATCAATGGTTGTTATTTTACCTATTGGTATCTTCAAGATAGTTTCTCAGGAAAACAAATAGACAAATAATAGTGAGTTACAGACAAAAATGGTAGGAAATTATCAACAGTTTTTGTTCTGTACTTTGGTTTCTTCAAAGTGGTTTCTAGGGAAAACAAATAGAGCTATACACGAGTGATCAATTAAGTAATCATTGACTATTCTCAATGGTTGTTGTTGGAAACACATAGCAATAAACATACAACCATTTATGAAATAGCATAGGAACAATACAAACATTACAGAGTTGTGAACAGATTGGCAGGAAATTATCAATGGCTGCTGTAATACATGGTGGTATCTTCAAAGTGGCTTCTCAGGAAAACAAAGATATGCAAGAAAGATCTAACAAGTAGTTACAGTCTAAGAGTTGTGAAAAAGAGTGGATTACCTATTCATCAGTAACTCCTTTCACTGAGGTGTGACGGCTGGAAGGAAGGCCAGGACTGAAAAGAAGGAGCAAGAGACTAGCACCAGTGTCCAGCAATAGGCTGTTTACTTTTTCCTCTATAAGCATGATTACACGGGGCATCTCCTTGAAGATAACGGTCTGGCCAGGGGGAGAAGGCAGATTATGCCCTGGGCCCCTTCATTCCTGTTGGACCAGCTGGTACGAGGGGTCTGAGCTCTGGGCCCTTCGCTTCAGAGGGCAGTCCAGCCTGTAGTGGTCACCTTTACAGTCAGGGCATGGCCCAGGGGGCTTCTTAGGGCAGTACCTCTTGAGGTGGCCTGGCTTTTGACAGCGGGAGCAGATGAATGTAGTAGACAAGTTCTTCTTGGGGCCCCAAGAATCAGACTTTGGGTCTATTTCTCTTAGTGCTGCAACAAAGGCAGCTGTTTTTTCTCAGTCTCTTTATTTTCTCTCCTTGGCCTCTTCCTCATCACTGCTATAGAATACTGAGGAGGCAATTCTTACTAACATCTCAAGTGAGCTATCTGGGGCAAAAGCCATTTTCTGTAGCTTTTTTCTACCATCTGGGGCTGACTGAGTATTAAACTTATCTTTAAGAATAATTTGTCCCTCTACTGAACTGGGATCCTGGGAAGTATGCTTTATCAGTGCCTCTTGTCTAAGAAAGCAGAGAGGTGTTCTCTCCAGCCTCCCAGTGCATTGGGATCCTGCAACCACTTAGTGTCCTCTCCACAACCGTCAACACAGGCAGCAGGAATATGTGGATGAAGTCCTTGGCCCGCTAGTCAGTCTCCACACCATCAGTTGCAAAGTGTCCCAAGCAGGTAACCTAGACGTGTACCTTCTCCATGAAGGCGATTCTTCAGAATCTGAATATTGGGTACCCATGTAATCCATGACGTCTTGGTGCAGACCTCTCCAGAGCTCCAAACACTCCTCCACCACAGCCTGTACAGTTAGGGGAAGAATGGCCTCCAGGGGGCCTCCCCAGGTATTTACAGGCTCAAGGTCCTCCTGGTTCCCAGCTCCCGAATGGTTCCCGCGTCCCCAGTCAGCTCGACCTCTGAATCGTTGGGCGTTGGTACTCTCCTGTTCTCTGAGTCCTTGTTCATCAGCTGCTCCTCCGCTGACTCCAGACCTTTCTGGCTCTCAAGGGCAGGGCCAAGAGCGACCCGCCGTGTGGCACGTTTTCCCAGAGGTTTCTCCATGTCGGGATTGTTCATGCACATCCCTGGACCAGCCTATTGTGCCAGTGCTTCTCTGTGGCATGGCGTTTCTTGACTGTGCAGCGGCGGCTGGCCCAAGGGCCGGCGCATGTCTCCACGCCGCTTCCTGGGTGCCTGCTGCCTGCCTCTCCGGGTGCCTGCGCGGCCTGGTGCCCTGGGCCCCGAAGGGCCCGCGCTCTCCTGGCTGCGTGGCCTCCCAGAGAGGGTGCCTGCGGCCTGCCTGCCTCCCCAGGCACCTGTGCGGCAGGTTACTTCTGTAGCTTATTTACAACCAACCCCTTCAGCCGCACCTGAGTTTATGTCAAAGAGGAAAAGTCCTAAGGAAGGGGAGGGGCCTGGACAACAAGCTGGTCCTGAAGGCATGTGACCTGGTCCATCTCGCTTTTTTTTTTTTGAGACAGGGTCTTACTATGAAGTTCAGGCTGGCCTTGAGCTCACTTTGTAGCCCAGGCTGGCCTTGAACTCACAACAATCCTTCTGCCTTAGCCTCACAAATTCTGGGATTACAGGGGTGTGCCACCCAGCCGGCCCAACCTGGTCCATCTGCCTAAGGGGGCCTCCATTACAGCCCCAAGGATGCCTGCCGAGCGCACCCAACTGGCGCACTCACAGAGGCGCTGCCTCTCTAGTCCTCTGCCTGCCCTCTTCCCCGAGCACTCCCCCCAGCCACTCTCGAGCTGTAGCCTTTGTCATAAATGGGTAAACATGAGTGAAGTGTTGCCCTATTTTCTGGAAACCTTTCTAGAAAAGTATCAAACCCAAGAGAAGGGGTTTTGGGAACCCAATTTACAGGCAGAAGCCAGAGAAAGGCCCGGTCTGTGTAAGCCTAAAGGGAAACACAACTAGCATTCCCTCTGGAACACTAATCCCCGCACCAACCCAGAGCCATTCCAGACTGTCTCAAACAGTCCATGCTTCTTCCTGCAGGGGAAATTTACTGATGTCGACAGCCCGACCTTGAAAGTTCCCAGAACACCCCTCTCCCAGTCATCTGTGATTAACTTTCAGTTTCATGTCATGCTCTGGCGGGGCAGTGATGCTTGGCCCATCGTGTCCTGCTTCTTACACTGTAGAGTCTCGGCCTAGGGCATGCAGACACAAATGCTTCAGAGAACAAAAATACAACAAATCTATTTCAAAAAATAGCATCCTTCACTCACATGGAGAAAAGTTTTACAGGACTCTACCACCAGGCAAAGAGAAGCCCTTTTGGGTTCCTTATTTTTTGGTGCCATCAAGTGGTGGTTTTTGTTTTTCTCCAGGGAGGTTGTTTTGTTTGTTTTGTTGTTTCTTGTTTACTTTGTTTTTCATAATATTGGGGACTGAACCTAGCTACACTCTAACCACTGAGCTACATCCCCAGCCCTTTTCACTTTATATTAGATATATGAGGTATCCAGGCTGGCCTTCAACTTGTGCTCTTCCTGCTTCAGCCACCTGAGTATCTAGGATTACAGGCACTACACCTGGCTCTTAGGTAGCTCATTTATAAAAGTTGCTTACCATAATATGTAAAACGATAACCATTGATAATTTCCTACCATTTTGTCTGTAATTTGCTAAGTCCCCCCTATTATTATGTTATCCTTCTTTTATTCTTTAAAATAAAAATTTAAAAAAAAAAAAAAAAGTTGCTTACCAGGCTGTTTGGTGATATATTCTCAGATAAATTTATAGCATAAAATGCTGTATTTGGTAATTAAGAGTAAAGCCACAACTTTCAAAATTAACTGCTCTAAACCTTAGTTTAAACATGGTAAATTGACCACATATATTTATATCTTATTAAGATGAAAGTAAAAGGATAGGGAAAGATGGGGCAGGTAACTAACAGACAAGAACTAAGAACAGCATTTGAGAGCGATGTCTGAAATTCCAAGATGGCCCCAGGTTCCTGTCCCCACTGGACACACTGGGTGGTATTCTCTCCCATGAGTGTGGCCCTTAGTCACAAATGTTATACTGATGGGTGTGGTGTATTAACTAGTGGTCAACTTGTAACACCAGCTGAACTGAATCAACATGGTGCTGGGTGTGATAGGCTCACTTGAGGATTGTCGCCAACAGCATAAAAAGAGACCTGGAGGGGAAGATGGTGTGCTGTTGATTCTCCTGAAGAAGGTTCACTGGTTTTCCTGATATGAACTCAGCTGTTCTTGTTGTCAGAGGAGCTCAGGTCCTTGCTGTTGCTGAGGATGGTTACAGTTCTCTTTGGGGAAACTGTGGTCCTTACTTTGAGCATCACTTCCTGGCTCCACTGCAGATCCCTTGGCCTACTGGCCCAGATCCTTCATCCCTTTGTTGCAGACTTTCTAGCTTCCAACATTGACCTTTGGGCCTTCCCAGTGCAGATCCTGATAGAGACCTGCATGAGACATTGTCACGGGCTCTAGGCCTCCAGCTGACTCATGGAGGACATTACCATGGGCTCTAGGTCTTCAGCTGGGCTCATGCAGGACATTGTTGTGGGATGTAGGCCCTCAGCTAGATTCTTTGGCTCTCTAGTGTGTGAACAGATCTCCTACAGTCTTCTGCATTTGATTCGGTTGGTTAATATAAAATAACCCTATAAATTATGTGTCCTATATTAAATCCTTTCCCTTGTAAACCCTGACTACAGCAATGGGTTAGACCTAACCTAATCAGGATACCCCTTTATCGGAGTCTGGAGTGTCAATCAATTAAAAACCAGAAACTCAGTTCAATTCATGAAGATGTTTTATCTGCAATTAACAGAAGTCCCTTGTATTAGTTGGCTTTTGGGCACTATGACAAAATACCTGAGAAGTCAGTTTGTAAGGAGGGAGTATTTATTTTGACTCACAGTTTCAAAGATCTTAGTTCATGCTCATCTGGCCCTGCTGCTTTGAGCCCGTGGCAAGGCTGTACTTTATGACAAAAGTGCAGGGGGAAATCTGCTTACCTTATCCGTCCAGGAAACAGATTGAGAGAGGGTGCTGAGGGAGAGGGAGAGGTTGGGGTCCTCTATCCAGGGTGTGTCCCCTCATAACCTAACTTCCTTCCACTTGGCCCCACCTTCTAAAGGCTCTTTTTAAGCCTTTGTGTATCTGAAAATATTTTTCGTCTTCTATTTTTTGAGACAGTGTCTTGTTATGTAGCCTAGGCTGGCCTTGAACTCATGGTGATCCTCCTGCCCCAGCCTCCCGAGTGCTGGGACTACAGGCATATGCCACTATACACAACAGTATTTTTCTTCCTCTCATCCCTGACTCACCATTTTGCTGGCATAGTGGACACTGTGGTTACCCTACCAGGATTCATGTAATGTCCTCTTGCCTGACAGAAGTCTGATTTTATTTGTATACCTGCCCCTCCTTCAGCACTTTGTGCCAACAGCAGTCCTCCTTTCTGTCCCCAGCTCTCCACAGTTTCAGTTATTTACTGTCATGTGCAGACCAAGTCAGAAATGGAAAGTTCTAGAAGTAAACAATCCATAAGTTTTAAATTGCACATGATGGCCAGGCATGATGGCACACACCTGTAATCCCAGCACTCGGGGAGGCTGAGGCAGGAGAATTGCTGTGAGTTCGAGGTCAGCCTGGGCTACAAAGTGAGTTCAAGGCCATCCTGAACTGCATAGTCCATAGTCTTAAAAAGACATAAATAAATAAACAAACAAACAAATTGTACGTGATGAAATCTTGTAACATCTCACTTCTTCCCACCTGGGACATGAATCATCCTCATCTAAATATCTATGCTATATGTACAGGAGGTATTCTGAAAGAGAGAGATCACATTCATGTAATTTTTATTGTAGTATGTTATTACAAGTGTTCTATTTCATCATTAGTTATTGTTGATTTCTTACTGTCTCTAATTTATAAATTAAACTTTATTATAGAGGTGCATATATAGTAAAGATATGGTATGTATAGGACAGCAGTCCATAAACTTTTGACACCAGGAACCAGTTTTATGAAAGACAATTTTTCCACAACCCAGAGTAGGAATCTTTTTTAAAAATTTAATTGTTAGTACAGTGATACCTTGGTTCACAAACTTAATTTGTTTCACAGTTTTAGAAAAGATGGTCACATTTGTGTTTGTGTGGTAAAGGTAGTTGTGGCTGTGTCCCGTAAGCTTAGCAGCCTAAAGCAGTGTTTACCATGTCACCATTTGCATGGAACACTGATCCTCAGCTCAGGCTCTCACAAGGCAGGGATAAAGGTGTTGGCTGGGGCTGGGTTCCCACTGCAGCCTGGCATCCTCTTGCAACCTCTTCTGGCTATTGCCAGAATTCAGTGCCTCACGGCTGTAGGACAGAAGCCCTCAGTCCTAGAGACCCCTGCAATGCCCCACCACTAAGCCCCCACAAGGGTAGTTCCCAGCCTGCAACTGCCCCCTCCCCAGACCACAAGGGCCCTTTGCTCCCAGGAGCCAGGACAACCTTACTGCATTCCTGTGCTCTGATGTTCTGTCTTCTGGTATTTTGACATGGGGGGGGGGCGGCTCACTGGCCCCAGTGACTGTTAGCAGCTAACCTAGAACCAGTCCCTGCCACCACACCCTCTATGGTCACTCACACGCTGGCCACTATCCATCCCCCTGTCTAGCCACTCTGGGACCAGGACCTGACAACAAGGCAAGGGCCCCTGTGCCTCAGACCAGAAGAAATTAGCCACAGCAACCAGTCATAAGCCAGCTCACCCTGCCCACGGTGAAGTCTCCCACCCACAGATCCCTTCTCCCTCTGCTTCCTAACCCATGCAAGTTTCCCAGTGGGATCCCATGTGCCAGGCCCTGCAGCTTGCTTCTGAGGACTGTGAGTATAAATTTCTACCGTATGACAGTCATTTCTGTGCCTCTGTACCTCATGTGGCTAATGGAAACAAATCCTTGAGACCCTTAGCACAGGGTCCCATCTGCTTTGCCACATTTGGTTCATTAAACGCAGTCACATGTTCTTCCACCACTCAAGGGGAAGGGATTACAAAGTCCATGACTCATGGGAAAACAGTCTCTTCCACATATAACTTTTTTTTTTGCGGGGGGGGGCCTTTGAGGCAGGGTTTCACTATGCAGTTCAGGCTGGCCTTCATCTCACTATGTAGTAGCCCAGACTGGCCTTGAGCTCACGACGATCCTCCAGCCTCAGCCCCCAAAGTGCTGGGATTACAGGCTTGCACCACCACACCTGGCCCCACATGTACAATTTGACTTTTAAAAATAAATTCAAAATAAACTGCATGGGTATGATGAATTTGGAGTGATTTCAGTGACAAGTAAGAGTGTGTCTGACTACATGGGAAGGAAGAGGGTCCATAGCCCTTCTTGTTTAGTCACCTGCAAAGAAGAGCCCCCAGGAATATCACCAGCACTCTGCACCTACCTCCACATGCGTCTCTGACACACCGTGTCTCTGGCCACAACCAGCCACAGAGAGGTGGGGAGAGTGAGCAGGATGTAGCCAGGAAAGTCCTAGAATGCTGTGGGCCTGGCCAAGCCATTGCATCTGCCACTAAAGTGCACTGGGAGAGTGGTACCAATGGAGATGCCAGGAAGCACAAAGGACTCTACATCCATGTGCATAATGACACACTTTTAATCCAGTACCAATCTAAAAATGGTGGCTCACCTTTGGGGGCAGCCAGGGGTATTTTCTGATTAGCTAGGACCTGAAGCAAACTGCCCTGAGTGGAGAGTGATTGACTCAGGGCTCAGAGGAGGGCCTGCCCTATCCCCCATCCTCTCACACTGCCGAAAGACTCCAGACCTCACTGACCAGATTTAAGACCAAAATAAGACCTTGAGAACAGACTGTTGCCAGACAGATGTGAACGCTTTTAGACTTTAAGACTCTTTTGGTCTGCTGGGGGAGGGATTGGAGCCAAGAGGAGAGGTAGGTGTCATTAAAGTGGCTTCACACAACCAGACACCAAATCTCTGGACAGAAAGTACTCCCACTCACTCCTTCCAGAAAGATCGCTTTGACTCTTCTTCCCCATCCCTCTGCAAAGGGGCTGTGCTAGGTGTGAAGACAGAGCCATCCTACTTGGGCATCCCAAATTCCAAAGGCAACTTAAGGGACCATGCTTTCTGCCTGCTGAGTTCTAAAGCAGAGGTGTTCTGTTCTGGCAGTGATCACAGCCTCCTCTGAAAACATTTTTAAAAGCTGAGGGGTTCCCTCCATGCTCTTGTTATTTCATGTACGTGGGCATGTACTCATGTGTGTGTGCATGGCATGTAGAGTACTCAGTCTACATGTATACTTAGCTTGTTTTTAAAAAGTTAAACAGCATCAGTAATAAAATGTAGCATGGCTCTGCTTTGCAAAATTACCTACTGAAGTATTGACACACAAATATGCACATATTTAACCCCTGCTAAGTTCCTTTGACAGACTGGACACTATAGTCGTGATGAGAGACTGAGAGTAACAACAACAAATAACCTGTTCCAGACCACATGGTATAAGACAGGAATGGGGGGCCACAATCAGAAAGAAGGTAACTGCCCCCACTCCAACAACTGGAGCATCTCAGACTCTATCCAGGATGAACTAGACTTCTTGGAGCTGCCCTTCCCCTGTTCACAATGAGAAGCTCTAAGGAAGTTGGAGACAAGGCTGAATAGCAAGTGGAGTGCATGTGAGCCATGTGATAGCAGAAATGAAGTCAGGAAAATACCTGTGTACAAAGAGGCATCTTTATGCCTCTGAGTCTCCAACTTGCTCCTCTTCATCTGCATCAGCTGTCACTTGAGAGATGTCGGCCAGCCAAGATCTACACAACTGTCACGGCACTGTGGCCTTGTTTCTAGTCTTCACCATGCCACGAAGGTCCTGCTCATCATAATCTACTATTTCAATTTAGAGGAAAGGTGGGGTGGGAACTTACAGCCTATTTGTACCTGTTGTCCACTGTCAACTGCAGTGTCAATCCAACTGTCTATTTTGTGGTATGGAGTCTTAGGAGAAAGAAAAGCAAGAAGTCTCTCAAAAAAGCACTGCAAAAGTTCCTTGAGGAAAAGCCAGTGCAGGCCCAAGTGAGAATCAATCCTCTCCAACCTTAGTGTCCTTCCCCACAGGCCGTTCCTGAGGGCAGGTTACCTCAGTGTGGGGGAAGGTGTGGCTGTTCTGAAATAATTTCACTATTTTGCAGCTGGTGACTCATGTAAGATTAAAAAGAAATTCCTTCATTTCTCTTAGAGATTAAGAATAAGAACAAGACACACAGCCCACATGGTCCACATTGCTGCCTTGACTTGAACACCTACTCTTTTCCAGGTACTGAGCTCTAGGCATGACATGCATTGCCTCATTTAATCTCCTAAACAACCTTACAAGCCAACGTTGTTATTCCACCATGACAGAAAAAGGAACTGGGGCTTAGAGAGTTTTACTAAGTGTACAGGTTCCGGATGGGCCTTAGCAAACTGGAATCAGAAGGGAGACCCCAAGTGACCCTGCAAACATAATACCCAGAATAGTCTTTAACAAGTAAAAATGTGAACTGTTTATAGAATTTCAACCCACTCCCACTTTCTCTCCTTGTGTCTATTTTTAAAATCCTGTGCTCCTGATTACCCATGGGAAAGCTTTTTTTTCCTTAGAAAGGAACAGGAATTATTCTTGGAGACAGAAGACTACATGTTAATACTTATCATGGACCATGAGGTGGTTCTAGAGACACCCTTATTATTCATACATTAAGCATTCATCCTGAGATGAATTGGGCAGTAGATGAAACATCCCGTAATTCCTTTTTCAGTATCATCCTAGGCAGGCCGAGTGGCACATGCCTGTAATTCCAGCACTCTAGGGGGACTGAGGCAAGAGGATCAAGAAGTTCAAGCCCACCTGAAGCAACTTGGTGACTTAGTGAGACTTGTTTCAAAAAAAAATTTTTTTTAATTTTTAAAGAGTGAATGGCCTAAGGCTGGGGATATAGCTCAGTGGCATAAGCGCCCGCCTGGCAAGCGCAAGGTCATGAGTTTGATCCTCAGTACTGCAAAAAAAAAAAAAAAAGAAAGAAAACTAAAACAAACAAACAACAAAAAAAAAGAGTGAATGGCCTAGATTCAATCCCCAGTATAGGGGAAAAAAGACTTCCATCCTATAAAAATGAGAGGGAGCATGGAAATTCTCACTTTCTTTTTCTTCTTCCTTCCTACTTTCTCCTTTCCCTCCTTTGTTTAATATGGGATATATAGATATATGTATAGATATATGTATACATACATGCATAAAGTATAGCACACCAAAGAATATTTTCTTTGCAAAATATGTACAAAAGGAAATCATCCATTTTGTCTGCATTATTTCAGCATATAGCAATTATACAATCTCTCCATCCCACAATCCCTCATTCTTCAATTGATTACTGACTAGTTGATTTGAAATGCAGCCAATTCTTTTTGGAATGAGGTGTTTTCTTTTTTTTATTACAAAGAAAACATTTTGCTGTAGTCCCAAGGCACTGCTGATAGACTTTGCTATTTTAAACTGAGTCCCAGGCACTTTCCAGGAGTATTTATAGATTTTGCTCATCCAGCTATTTTCTTACTGGAATAGTCTTGCAGTCCAACATAATTTTCATATAATAAATTCTTAAATTTAATTCTACTTAATTAAGGATTTTACTGAACATTCTGTGATTGGTGGTATTTGCACAGTTCCAACAAATGATAATAATGTGCATTGGGGGTATAAATTAGAAAAAGTATTTTAATAAATGACAATTAGTTGATAACCCTTAATATATGGAATGCTCAATTAAATTGAGCAGAAATATGTTGAGACACCAATAGATAAATGTGTAAGGGACGTGGCAGGTAATTTATAATCACACATGTACCCCATAAATGTATATGCACAGCATATACAAAAGGTCCATACACATAAGACATGTGTGAACTCACAAAAGAAAGAAATGTATGTGTTATGGTTTGTCTGTGTGTCCCTCCAAAGCCTCATGCGGCCGTGGGGCAGGCTTTAAGAGTTTGATTATGGATGTGAGAGCTGCACCCGCCCTGGGGTGGATAGTTTGCATATGTAAGGGAGAGGAAGAGAGTGCTTGAGGCCATTCCTCCCCCATTCTGCCCTGGTGTATGCTTGTTGCTTTTGCTGTGTTCTGCTGCCATGAGCTGTAGCTCTCTGCCATGTGCCACTCTGCCTTATAATCTGCCAAGTACGGACTGAAACCTCCACAAACTGTAAGCTAAATAAACCTTTCCTTCCTTAATTTTGGGTGTCAGGTATTTTGTCCCAGCAAAGAGAAAAAAGTAACCAAGACAGTATGCATTCACTAATAATCAAATATGTAAATTAAAATAACAATGTTACTTTAGCCAATACCAGGGGCAAAGCCTAAAATACAATTGCAATTTGTTTTGGGAGGCGATGCTGGGGATGGAGCCATGGCCCCCTGCAGGCCAGGCAAGTGCTCTTCCACTGAGCCAAGCACCAGCCGACAGTGACTTCATTAACTCACCGGACTAGCTAGAAGGCATTCATGACATGCTGAGTGGGAACAGCCTTCTCCAGCTTTCTGAATAACACTTTGCTCTATCCATGCCCTGTCCTGCAATGGGCCGTGATCTTCTGAGCCCATAGGCAGGTTCCTCCATGCCGTAAAGAAAATCTTAACCTGACTTTTGCCAGACGAGGTGGCTGAATCTCAGGGTAGACAAGGTATCTTCACCACGACTCCCATCTGTGAACACCGCAGTGTGCTCTCTGGATCCTTCCCTCATCAAATGGTGGTTGTGGGAAATAACAATAAGTCACTGCCAGAACAAAGACTCCATCTACCCAGGCCTCCAAATACATCAGATTTGACTCTAGAATAAAATCATGCTTCTTCCAAGCTGGTTGATCAGAAAGCATTGTTTTATTCTTTTGATAGCTGCCTTCTTCACAAAATTGCCCTTTGATCAGGTTTGGCTAGCCCTGATAAATGTTGTAAGAAAGTGCCATAGCAGCCTTCCTGCTGTATTTGTGGATGAAATATGGTTAAGGATGTCATTCATCACATCACAGGGTCCATCCTCTAAGAGATCAAAGAATCAGGAAATAGTATGCTTCTACTGAGTACCTGTGAACCTAGACATATGTCCCTTATAGCTAATCATTTTTCTCATTCTGCTTTGGCTATGGAAAGCACAGAAATAAATTTATGACTTACTTTAAGCAACTCTACAGGACTGTATTGTAGGTGGGGTTCTTTGTTTTGTTTTGTTTTTGTTTTCTTGGTACTGGGAATTGAACTCAGGATCTTGCATTTGCCAGACAGGCTCTGTGCTGCTGAGCTATCTCCCTGGCCCTATGGTAGGTGTTTCAGGTTTCCTACTATGGCTTTTATTTTCTTTCTATCATTACCTTTCCCCTACTAGCTGTAGTTTTTTATTTCAACCTTCAGTATTCACTCTGTCTTGGTGAACCACTTCAATGAGGGCAAGAAGTATAAATAAATGTGAATTAATGAAAATTAGCAGAAGATAGTGTCACAATCTCCCATTAGCCTCCCAAACATGCTTTTTAAAAAAATATGGAGCCAGGTGTGGTGGCATACTCCTGTAATCCCAGCACTTGGGCGGCTGGGGCATGGAGGATTGTCACAAGTTTGAGGCCAGCCTGGACTACCAAGTGAGTTCAAGAGCATCCTGAACTATACAGTGAGACTTTGTCTCAAACAAACAAACAAAACAAAATAAAAAGTTTGGAAATCACAGGTCAGATCTGGAACCTCTTAACTGAGATGCACAATTGTTTTTCTGACACTGATTCTGTGTCAGTTTTAAGGAAATATTTTATTTCATGTTCTGTACTATTGGGAGATCTGAGAAACCTATCACATCTCCAAATATCTGTTTTATCTCTGTATTATTTCTTGCTTCTTTAAATAGCAGGGTTGGCCGCTTGCACCGGGGAAGCCGTGCGGCAGGGTGCACCAGCCTTTGGGCTAGCCCTTACCACGTGGGCACCCAAGAGGCGGGCCGCCTGCAACTGGGAAGCCACAAGGTGGGGAGCACCAAGCTATGCAGGTGCCCAGGAGGCAGGCCGCCTGCACCCAGGAAGCTGTGAGGAGGGGAGCACCGGCCTTTGGGCCAGACCTTAGCCACGAAGCACCCGGGCAGTGGGCAACCGGCACTTGGGAAGCTGTGCAGCAGTACATGTCGGCACGTGCTGACCCTCAGGCCAGCAGCCACCATGCAGTCAAGAACTATCATGGCACAGGGAAGCAATGACACAATTGGCCCACCATGTGCCAGCCGTGGAGGCCGGCCGTGGAGTCCAGCCCGGGGGCATGTGTGCATCATCTGGACATGGAGGAACCCCTGGGAATACATGCCACAAAATGGGTCACTCTTGCCCCTGCTGTTGAGAACCAGAAAGGTCCAGAGTCAGTGGAGGAGCAGCTGCTGAACAAGGACTCAGAGAACCCAAGAATACAGACTGCGCCCTAAGACTCAGAGGTCTAGTTGACTGGAGTCACGAGAGCCATTCAGAAGCTGGAAACCAGGAGGACCTTGTGCAATACCTGGGGAGACCCTCTGGAAGCCATTCTTCCCCTGACAGTACAGGCTGCGGTGGAAGAGCACGTGGAACTCTGGAGAGGTCTGCAGTGAGATTCCTGCTGCCTGTGCTGACAGTTGGCGAGAGGACACTAAGTGGCTGCAGGGTCCCAATGTGTTGGGAGGCTGGAGAGAAAAAGCTACAAAAACAGGCTTTCACCCCAGATGGCTCATTTGAGATGTTAGTAAGAATTGCCTCCTCAATATTCTATAGCTGTGATGAGGAGGAGGCCAAGGAAAGAAAACAAAGAGACCAAGAAAAAACAGCTGCTTTTGCTGCAGAGAAACAGACCCTAAGTCTGATTCTCGGGGCCCCAAGAAGAACTTGTTGACTACATTCATCTGCTACCGCTGTTAAAAACCAAGCCACCTCAAGAGGAACTGCCCTAAGAAGCCCACTGGGCCATGCCCTGAATGCAAAGGTGACCACTGGAGATTGGTCTTCCCTCTGAAGCAGAGGCCTCAGAGCTCAGACCCATCCTACCAGTTAGTCTAACAGGAATAAGGGGGCCCAGGGCATACTCTGCCTTCTCCCTCTGGCTAGACTGTCCTCTCCATGGAGGAGTCCCGGGTAATCATGACTATAGAGGAAAAAGAAAACAACCTGTTGCTGGACACAGGTGCAAGCGTCTCAGTCCTTCTTTTCAATCCTGGCCTTCCTTACAGCCATCACACCTCAGGGAAAGGAGTCACTGGTGAGGAGGTAATCTGCTATTTTTCACAACCCTTAGGCTGTAACTACTTGTTAGATCTTTCTTGCATACCTCTGTCTTCCTGAGAAACCACTTTGAAGATACCACCATGTATTACAGCAGCCATTGATAATTTCCTACTAATCTGTCCATAACTCTGTAATGTTTGTATTGTTTCTATGCTATTTTGTAAGTGGTTGTATGTTTATTACTATGTGTTTCCTACAACAATCATTGAGAATAATCAATGAATATTCAATTGGTCACTCACCTATAGCTCTATTTATTTTCTTTAGAAACCACTTTGAAGATACCAAAGTATAGTACAACAACCATGGATAATAACCTACCACTTTTGTCTGTAACTCACTATTATTCGTCTATTTATTTTCCTGAGAAACTATCTTGTAGATAACAATATGTGAAACAACAACCACTGATAATTTCCTACCACTTTGTCTGTAATTCAGTAAGCCCCCCTATTACTATGTTATCCTTCTTTTACTCTTTAAAATAATTAAATAAATAAATAAATAAATAGCAGGGTCCATCCATAAAATATCTTCAGTTCCTGATAGGAAGAAATTATGTCAAATACTATTATACTGTTGTTACACATATGTATTCATTTATTAAACAAGTATTTCTTGAGCAACATTTTCTGTGGCATGGCTCATAATACCCTGTCTAAGTTGGGTCCCCTTGGCCCCAGTTGATAGACTCTGAGGCTGGGGCCATGTCTTATTCCCTGTTTCAGGGGAATAAGTCTCCAGTACCAGGAAGTTTGTCCACCTAAGAGGTATCAATAAATGTTTGCTTAAAGAAATAACTGATAGTAAAGTATTATTCTTGTAACTCTTGTTTTGCTTTTTAAAACTTTTATCTGTAATGGACAAATAATTTTATATATTTATGGGGTACAATGTGATGTTTAGACATATTTATACATTGTGGAATGATTATATCAAGATAGTTAACATGTATGTCCATTACTTACATCAATATTTTTTTTTTGTGTGCTAACGTCTCTTACTTATTTAAAATCCACTTTTCCCACAATTTTTTTTTTTAGTGCTAGAGACCGAACATAGGGCCTAGTGTATACAGAACATGTTCTGCTATTGAGCTATACCCTTAGCCCCTCTTTTATCAATTTTGGAATATTTGGTACATTGTTATCAAATGCAGTCACCATGTCGTGCAACAGATCTGGAAAGCTTATTCCTCCTGTCTCACTAAAATTTTGTGCCTTTTAGATAACATTTCCCCAGTCTCCTCCCCATCCAGCCTTTGGTAACTACCATTCTATTCTCTGCTCCTTTACATGTGACATGGTTTGATTCCATGTAATATAGGTGAGATCATGTAGTATTTGTCTCTCTAGAATTCTGCTTTCATTTCTCATTATGTTGATAATAAATTATAGGCAATACCATATATTGATTTGTTGTTAGTTGTTTTCAGTGTGTTAGCACTACCTCCCAAGTAGGCTGCAGGATTTTGGGAACAGGAAATATTAGATATCTGTTTCTATCCATCTGTCTGTCCATAAAGTGATGGTATCTGTCTGCTTGTCATTACTGACTGCTTTGTAAATATCCATCTCAAAATTATGAATAAAGTGGATGTGGTAGTGCATACCTACAATCCCCATACTCTGGGAGGCTGAAGCAGGGGTTGCAACTTCAAACCCAGCCTAGCCAACTTAGTAACTTAGTATGACCTTGTTTCAAAAATAAAAAACAAAAATAAAACCTTTGGTTCAATCTCCAGTATTGCAAAAAATATGGATAACCTATTAGACTCCATGAATTAAATTATATGTCCTAGAACCAGTTTGTCACTGTTGATGACAATTAGCCCTTGGGTCTCCTGTGCTTGCATAGTGATACAAAAATGATGTTTCGCATTTTATTCTCTGGGAGTCTCTGTAATAATTGCTTAACTTATATAGTATCTTTAGAAGACCATTCAACTTTATTTTCCTGATCTGAAGCGCATTGAGTAAGTGATTCTGGTAAAAGATTATAGCAGAGAAAATGTCTCCAGTGAGCCTTGCTTCAATGTCTGAAAAATGCCCCACTAGTACATCCAAATCACACACTGTCTGCAGGGCTCCAAGGGGGCTGATGCACACACTACAGTCCACTCAGTACTGATGCCAGCAGTCACATAAATGCTGTCACTTCCAAACTGTCTGGAAAGTAGCTACTTCAATGCTCCCTTACAGATAAATATGAAAACAACAGCAGACAAAAACACTGCAAGTCAATACAGTGCAAAGATGGTACATTAAATTGAATCACCACTGTTCTTTTGTTTTACCCCAAAGTGTTGTGGTGTTGGATAAAAAGGCCAACAGGCCAGCAGTCAGCTCTCATGCATTCCCATTGCCTCTCTGTCCCTGACTCTCCTCTGGTTGTCTTTTTCCTCATTTCTGTAAGCCTCTGCCCCTACTAATAAAGATAAGTCAGAGGGAAAATCATGGGGTCAAACCCAGATCTGCATTTTTTTACAGTGACAATATGCTGAAGAAGTAGGTCTTGGGAAATCTTAGCACTTAGATGCATTCTCCCTGACCCCCAATGGCCTCTGAAGTCATGAGTCCTCTTCTGGGCCCCAGCTCTGACTCAGGTGACACTGGCTATTCTGGTAGGGTTTGTCTCCCCTGAGATCACTAAGGCACTGGGAGTTGCAGGACCGAGATGTAAGGGGGGCATCCAGGAGTAAGCATCCAGGTGTGGGAACTAGCATCCAGATGTGGAAGTGAGTTTCCAGGTGCAGGAACGAGTGTCCAGGTGCAAGAGCAAGTTTCCAGTTTGGGGAGTGAGCATGCAGTTGTGGGAGCCAGTGTCCAGGTGAGAGGGTGACTATCTAATGGTGGGAGTGAGTGTCCAGGTGCAGGATCGAGTTCCAAGTACATGAGCAAGTTTCCAGTTGTGGGAGCGAGTGTTCAGGGGCAGGAGTGGGTATCCAGCAAGTGGCCACCACAAAAGCCCACTTTCCTACAGTCGTGCACTGGAAGATATGGACTGAGCATCGAGTGGACACCACATTATTACACTAAGCCCTGGGAGACACAACAGTGGACAAAACAGACAGGAATCCCTGCTTGTGGGTGGGTTAAAACCTGGTAGAAGAACAGGTTGTTTTTAATTTTTAAAATCTGTTTCAGGGGACACCTGGGGAATCATAACTATGATACCTGTAGCTAAAACCTGAGGGTTTCCTGTATCCATAGTCAAGGCCCAATTAAATGTTTGTTGAATTAAGAGGAGAATCTTATGGAAACAAGCACCAAAAATGACATAGGTAATGTATTCAGGGTTTGACAGTAAATGCTGAAGACAAAGCTGGTGAGGGTGTTGGGAGTGGGACGAGGGAGGCAGGTGGTGTGTCGGGCAGTGTGATGGCCAGAGACCAGCTGAGCAAGGTCTGAAGGGGTAGTACAGCCTGGGAACATTGTGACACTTGAAATTGAACCTAAAATCCAGTATGGTAGTGCATGCCTCCAATTCCAGCACTTGGGAGGCTGAGGCAGGAGGATGACTGAAAGTTCAAGGCCACCCTACACTACATAACCTGTCTGTAAGTAGCATAGGGTGGGGTGGTGTGGGATGAAAGAATAGAAGAAAGAAAGAATAGAATAGAATAGAATAGAATAGAATAGAATAGAATAGAATAGAATAGAAGAATAGAATAGAATAGAATAGAAAGAATAGAACAGA
>NW_004955439.1:21012688-21031299 GCF_000276665.1 Chinchilla lanigera
AGAATAGAATAGAAGAATAGAATAGAATAGAATAGAATAGAATAGAATAGAATAGAATAGAATAGAATAGAATAGAATAGAATAGAAAGAATAGGATTTTAAAATCCAACCTGAAAAAACACTGGCCATAAACATAGTCAGTTATGGCTGAAAGATGGACCTTAATGACCACATCTTAAAGAAGGACATCTGCAAAGACCTTGTTTCCAAATAAGGTCACATCTGATTCAGCCTACAGGGGTGGAGCTTGCCAAAGCTGGGCATTTCCCTAAGAGAGATGGGAGGGATGGAGGCTGCGCAAGGGGGCACAGCTGCAACACCAGCTCCACAACTGTTTGCTGGAACAGTGGCTCTATCATTTTCTAAGCAGAGGAGCGTTTGCCTTGAAAGAGTGCCAGACTCAGAAAGTTAAATACCACATTTCCTCTTCTATAAAAAACTTAGAAAAGAAAGTAATGAACAAAGTAAAGGAGGAATCCCAGGAAACTAGAAGTAGCCTTCAGGAAAGATCAAAGGGAGGAAAAGCAGAGAAGAATAATGGGATGTTAAATGTGAGAACCAAATACCTGAAAGGAACCTCACTATTCTGCATTAAGATAGAGGGGTGGGAGCTAGGTGGGAATCATTGCTTGCATGGGAGGTAGAGGGGAGTGTGGCTCCACTAAAGCAGCCTCTGGGGCATTCAGGAAGAGCCAGCACTTGGTACCCTCCCCTCAGAGGGCTCCAGGGCACCCCAAGAACCAGACTGCATGAGACAATGACAGAAGTTCCAATGGGAAGGTGAGGGGTGGAGAGAAGGGAAACCAAACTGCTTCAAGATCCTGGGCCTCATGGGAGGAAGAAGCAATGACCCCACCAAGCCCACCTTGAGAAGCAAAGTGATGGAGACTTGGGGAATGAGCCTGGACCCGTCCAAGGCCCAGAAATGACAAGACTTGGTAAGAGTTATGCAACTCTGTGAATATACACTAAGTCACTAAATGGAACACTTTACATAGGTGAATTTTATTGTTCAGGAGTGGTGACTCATGCTTGTAATGCCAGCATTCAGGAGGCTGAGGAAGAATGATTGCTGTGAATTTGAGGCCAACCAGGGCTACATAGTGAGTTCCAGGCCAGCCTGAACTACACAGTGAGACCCTGTCTCAGAAACACCAAGAAAAAACCACAAACAAACCAAAAGGTGCATTTTGTGGCAAGTGAATTATGTCTCCAAAAATGTTTAAAACAAGAACTCTAAGAAATTCAATCTAATGACTCCAGAACTATACTTACACATAAGGTTGATTTTTAAGTCTGCTTATAGCATTGGGAAGACCCATACCAGAAATTCTATTCAGACCAGACAAAGTATGTTCATCCCCTCCCTCCGTGTCAGGGCCCCAGTCAGAAACTAACTAGTCAGCTTGTAGAGAGTGCCAGCCATGGCCTCGAACATGTTCTTCCCTGCAGTGACTGCAGGAATCTGGGAGCCCAAGGTGCATATCAGGGGTGCCATCTGTGTGACTCTGTGCTCTGCATAATTATGTCCTTATTTCCCCCTTGGTCTTCATCTCTCATCCTGCCTCTGCTTTTCTGATTTTCCCTTTTATGTATGTTCACATTTGCATTTAATCTATTTGTGTTAGCCATTCCATATCCTGTATGGCGTAAAGGGACGTAAAATAAACAGACACACTGTGGGAAGTCCTTCACAATGCAACTGGTAACAATGACCCTGAGCCTTCCTCCTCCTCTCAGGGTGGACCTGCAGGTAAATCACTGCCATGCCTCATCGGTAGCTGGACAGAAAGGAGCCCTTCACCCTATCTGGTTTTGGAGAACCCATGGCAGCCATTAGCCATCAGGTGACCTA
The DNA here is from genome assembly GCF_000276665.1 of Chinchilla lanigera. Lineage (NCBI taxonomy): Eukaryota > Metazoa > Chordata > Mammalia > Rodentia > Chinchillidae > Chinchilla > Chinchilla lanigera. The sequence continues at coordinate 21,014,544 of NW_004955439.1, forward strand.
TTTGCATGAAGATCCCAAGACTGTTTGGACCCAAAGGAAAGGAGACCTTGACACCGAGGACCCTCCACATTGGATTGCCTGTTGTCTGGCTTTGAATCGAGCATGCTAGTGTTTGAGCTTTGGGCTAAGAAACAAATTAAGAAACATGATTTAAAAATCTAAAAAACAAACAAAAAAAAATCTAGTAGGTTGAGGGCTGGGCATGGTGGCACAGGCCTGTAATCCTAGCACTTGGGAGGCTGAGGCAGGATCACTGTGAGTTCAAGGCCAGTCTGAACTATGTACAGAGACCTTATCTCAAAAAAAAGCCCCCAAATCTAGTAGGTTGATAGCTTTGTATCACATATGTCGGATAGTTTTTATTAAATCCATCTGGCAACTGCACTCTCTAGATAAACAGCCACCTCTTAGGAAAATGCTGTACTTCTGAGGTGATTAAAGTTGAAGGGGTAATTGCAGTCACCCCCAGAAGGAGTAAGCAGGAAATGGAATAGTGTCTATCATGATTAGACACCAAAAACAAGGAGCCAAAAGGATTTTACCTTGGTCTATGCTGCTGTAAGCACAATATTTTCTTTTCTGTGTAGCTGTAGACATTTTCTATAGCAATATCCTTTTAAAAATATTAATGTCTCAAACTTCCATTCTTCCTTCCTAGTTTCATTCCAGGGATCTTGGAAAAGAAAATAGCCACATAGGATTCTTTCTTTCTTCTCAATCATTTGTGTTTGGCTTTTCTTGCATTTGATTTTCATTCCTTTTTTTTTTAATCAGTGCTGGGCATAGAGCCTAGGGCTTTGTGCATACCAGACAAGCACTCTACCACTGAGCTACACCTCCAGCACTGGGGGGGTGGGTACTGGGGATGAAACCCAGTATCACTCTACCACTGCACTACATTCTAGCCTTGTCTATTTTTCATTTTGAAATAAGATCTTGTTACGTTTCTCAAGATGGTCTCAAACTCGCAGTCCTCCTGCCTCAGCCTTCTGAATAACTGTGATTACAGGCATGTAACTTCACACCTAGCTATTGTGTGTGTGTGTGTGTGTAGGGGTACTCAGGATTGAACCCAGGGCCTTTGCACTGAGCTACATCTCCAGCCCTGTATAAACATTTTATTTTGCAGCAGGGTCTTGCTAATTTATGAAGCTGCCCAGTTGTCATCCTGCTTCAGCTGCTGGGCTTGCAATTGACATCCTGCTTCAGCTTCCAGGTGTGATGGGTGATTTTCACTCTTAGCACTGTGCTTATGACTTGGGTTTGCTTTCTGAGAACAAAGCCAAGGCTGGAGTTGGGCTGGAAGGACTGTGGGTGGCAGAAGAATGGTGTGGACAGTGAGACCTGCATTGTCAGTCGCTGAGCAACTTTAATGGTGTTTGAAGGAAAATTCCTGACACCACCCCTGTGTCTGGCAAAGCAAGAAAAGAAATTTGATTTAATAAAAAATGTTTACAAGTCTTTAAGACTCACTCTGGGATCGTGGCTTGGTCACTCATCCGCGTCCCCTGCAAAACCTTTTATATTGGTCACCATGCTGCTGTGCTGTTTGTATTGGGAAAGCAAAAGATGTACCTAAAACATCACTGGGGATTCTCAGAAGGTACTAGGAGTAAAATTTCTCAAATTTTCCACAGCAACAGCCCTCTCAGCTGATAGTCACTGAGAAAGTTCTCTGTGATGGAAATGTTAAAGCCCAAAGGACATGGGTAGCTTGTTCAGGGTCACAGAACCAGGAAGTGAGAAGCAAGGTGGGATCTGAATTCAGTAATGGGCACCCCAGTGCATGGGGACAGAGCATGGCAAAGGGCACCCCCTTCTCAGACCAAGTGTGGCCATCTGTGAGGGGACTCTCAGACTAAGGGCAGTGAGGGCTCTTTGCTTCCCATAGCCACACCAATTCAGGGTGAGAGCCTGCGGGCCCCTGGACAGCATCTAAGAGGTGGGGCCACTAGGACTTATGGTGGTGCCATGGTCCTACAGCAGTGTGTGGCTAGAACTGGTCAGCAGGAGCTCAGAATGAGATTCTGAGTGCCCCTGCGTTCCCACATCATACAGCAGATGACTTGGAAAGGGTGAAACAGCCAGTCCCAGCCTTTGGCACCACTCCCTCACCCACTTGGTCCCAATCTGGCCATTGTACCTCCCTGTTGTCATTCCTGGGTTGTCTTACTTTTCTCTCATTGCTGAGACAAAATACCCAACACCCAAAATTAAGGAAGGAAAGGTTTATTTAGCTCACAGTCTGTGGAGGTTTCAGTCAGTAATCAGCTGGCTCCAAGGCAGGGTGGCAGGGCACAGGGGCAATACTTGAAGGTGGCAGAAGACAGCAAAAGCAGCAAGAGCAAAAAAAGGGGGCAAGCAAGCCTCTTTTCCCTCTTATATTGTATATCGGCTGTCCGCCCTTGCCCACACCATCTCCATGCCTTCCCCTTTCACAAGCTGAGGATGTTTACAAAGTAAGGAGCCACTGAACTTTTAAACTTCTCAAGCTGACGCGTGAACAACCTCCTAGAGCAGCAAGGGCGTATCCTCTTCACCTCAGGATGTAGAACTGCTGAGTCACTTTGTTAAGCTTCTAGACTCCTCAAGTTGACACAACATATCAACCATAACATGGGCCTTGGATGGGTCCAGGCTCATTCCCCAAATTTCCATCACTTTACTTCTCAAAGGTGGTGTTGGTAGGGCCATTGTGTCTTCATCCCAGGAGGCTCAGGATCTCCAACCATCTGTCCTAGCATTCACAATTTTTCTTGCCTCTTTCTGATGTGGAATGTAGGGGACACACAGTCCCTCTCCCTAGCCTGTGGCCATCACAACTTAAGACAAGATGTCACAGTACATCCCATTGGATCCTCCCATCCAAGGGTTTCATTCAGCCCTTAGAGATAGACATCAGGCCTCTGCACATGCCAGGCATTGCTCAGGGGCCCGGGCGTGACAGTGATGGAAGAATAACAGACACAGTGGTCAGGGCCGGCTCTCTATGAAGCAGCTTTCAAGCGTGGAAGTGAGGAGGAGGCAGTGTGACTCTGAGTCCAGGGATTTACAGTGATCCGTGGCAGCTGCGGCACAGCCACAGGAGTGGAAGGGGCTCCCGCCAGCATCAGCCGGGACAGTGTGGGCCTTGGGGGCGATCGTGACAATGATGAGGACAAGTGCAGTGAGTGCCTGACTTACGCTACGCACAAGTTCCATCCCAGGAGAGCATTCCTAAGTCTGTCTCCTTTTCAAGTCCGACAAAGTGAGGTTTGTACATCGTTGACACAAATATACAACATAAACCATAAAAAAACCAAATACATACAAAATACTGTAAAGAAACCATTTTTACATTTATATCTATCTTAAAATGGTGGCACAGTACAGTGCAACTGCAAATAAACTATTTGTTGGCATCTACATGGTCCGTTCATATCTGTGAAAGTAACTCCAATGGTCAAAAGTCAGGGACTTAATGTACTATGGAGGAATAGTCTGCCCAGACAAAAATAAAGCTACTAAGGCTGAAATGGAAATACACGAACGGTGCTTTCTCATTGCTATGGTTTGGGTACAGTGCAACTGCTCCCCAAGGCCCCCTGCAACCAAAGGCCTGTTCTGCAGGGTGGTGCTGTTAGGTGATGGTGGAACCTTTAGGAGGTGGGGCTTCAGGTGGAAGTTTTCCAGTCACTGGAGGACCTCGTGTGAACTGCTCTCTCTCTCTCTCCCTCTCTCTGCTCCCTATTAAGATGACTATTGCTCCTATATCCACTCATTCCCACTATAGTGTGCTATCCTCACAAGAGACCAAACCAATAAGCCATGCAATCCTGGACTTTGAATCTCCAAAACTATGAGCTAAATAAACCTTTTTCTCTTTCTTATTAATTGCATCAAGTATTCTGTCATAGCAAGGCAAAGCTAACTGATGTACCCACTTTGCTCTTTCTTGGTCTAGGAGAGGGGAGACGGCGGAAGTGGCAGGGAACACCACCAAGCAGAAGAGTCTGTCTTTGCTACCCAGGAGCAGGAGTACAATATCCTGAAACATCACAGAAGTAAAATTGATATTGATTTGTCAGTAGCTGATTGGCAGGAAATAAAAAGAGAAATTTTCCTCACTTGTAAAATGGCAAGGATAAGGCAATAGGATACATTTTGGGAATTCCTAAATTGAGGTTCTTTGCCCCCTCCCCTGTGGGAGTCTCCACCCATCAAAACCAGGGATATTAGTTGTCCATAAGGGGAAGGTGGGCCACAGCCTCAACCAAAACGTCAAATTCTTGGGCTCTGAGGTCAATTTATGTAGGATTTTGGAAAGCTAGAGAACAGGCAACTATACACCCAAAGTGATATGGATTTGCAAAAGCTGGCTCTTGAGAGAGACTTTGTTTTTATCACAATTCTGAAAACTTGGCATGGCAAATCCATGGCAGAACCTCCTGGATTCTGCAGTGTTTACAAGGGAAATCATGGGTAGAAAAATATGCATGATGATAAGGAGCAATTTTCCATCCAAACAAAGATAAATGTCAAGCAGCAGGACTGCTGGGAAGCCAGGACTGGCAGGCCAAGGGCCCCAGCATGGAGAGATACAGAATAACAACTTCGGATGGGCTGAGGGACTCCAGAGACAAAGGCTCCCAAGTGCCTTCCTGGGGAGTGGTGTAGGAGCCTGAGTGCAAACTCCATAGCAAAACCCTCTACCCACAGTTACTGGGAGGTCACATGGGGTTTGGACTAGGCACAGAAAGCACCCCAAACTCTGCTATCCAAGCATCAGGCAGCTTCTGTCTGGGAAACAGAAAACTCCTGCAGGATCTGGTGCAGTGACTTAGGTGTGCAGAGGATGTGAGGCCTCAGAACAAAGCTTTTCTTAGGAGCAGTCAGAGGGAGGAGGGTGTTCCTGGGACCAAGAGGACCTGCAGATGCTGCCTGGGAAGCCCAGAGGCCAGGTTTTTTTTTTTTTTTTTTGGTTTTTCTCAGGTACCGGGAACCGAACTCACGACCTTGCACTTGCCAGGCAGGCACTTTTGCCGCTGAGCTAAATCCCCAGCCCCTCAGAGGCCAGGTTAGAGGGGAGACATCAGCTGGCTCCTTCACTCCTCCTCCCACCTCCCAGGGCCTCCACTGACTAAAGCTAGCCAGCTTGTCACCTGAGAGGAGGGCAGGGATGGAGCTGAGAGATTCCTGCCTCTGGCCTCTTACTTTCTTCCTGGAAATGGGGGCCAAGAAGGCTGTCTGAGACAGGGGATGAGGAAGCATGGCGAGCTGGCAGGTGATCCCACGTCCAACCTATAGACAAGTCCCCACCAGTACAGCACACACCATGTCCCTCAGCATACAAGTGGGAGGGATTCAGTAAATACAGAAATTAGAGACACTTGATGGAGGCCTGGGCTGATTACACAGAAAATCAAGCATCTGAGACTGACAGGGCCTTGAGACAATGCTAGGTCACATAGCCCTAGAAGCTGGCTGAAGCTAGAAATACATGAAGCAATCAGGTGCCATGGTAATACCCATAATTCCAGCTACTCCAGAGGCTGAGAGAGGAGAATCAGAATTTTGAGGCCAGCCTAGGCAACTTAGTGAGACCACATCTCAAGAAAAGGAGTGTGGGGTGTGCACAGTGTTGGAGCACTTGTCTATGAGGCCCTGAGTTCAATCTGCAGTACAGTAAATAGCAATAATGATGATAATACATGAAGTACAAATACTTAGAGCCTCTGGGAAGAGGTGCATCCAGGATCTGGTCCACATTTCAAATATCCTTCCTGGATAATTCACTTTAAGTCATTCAGTGGTGGCCACCCCCATGGAGACTTCAGTGTCTTTTTCTCAGTGTTAAGTTTATTTAAATAACTTTAAAAATTATATAACAGAACTTAATACTCTCATGTCTTAGGCATGTAATAAAGCCTATCCTTTGCCCTGTTTCTTAAAAAGGTATAGCTGGGCATGGTGGCACATACCTGTAATCCCAGCACTTGGGAGGCTGAGGCAGGAGAACCACTGAGTTTGAGGCCAACATGGGCTACATAGTCAATTCAAGGCCAACCTGAACTACCCAGCAAGCCCCTGTCTCAAATAAAGAAATACAAAGGGGCTGGGGCTATAGCTCAGTGGTATAAGAACCTGTCTGGCAAGTGCAAGGTTGTGAGTTCAATTCCCAATACTGCAAAAAAATAAAAAATAAAAAAAAAGAAATACACAAAAACAATTTTAAAAGTATATAACTCTTTCATATAACTGATTGATCTGGTGCTTAGTTATACATTAATATTTATATATAGTTATATATGTATATATATAGTTATATATATAGTTTTTTATATATATATATAAAACTGCACTACATTTTTTATTTTGAAGGGCTACACACTCATACTGTAAAAAGTCTGAAGTATAAGGAAACTGAAAATCTCCCCAACAAGTAACATTTTAACAATCCCATTAGTCTTTTTAAAGGATAATAGAACAGGACCTCATGCAGCTTTCTTTGTGAGACAGAAGAAGACCCGAAATGGAGAACTGTTTGTCAGTGGTTTACTAGTATTCTCCATCACCACCACCATCTCCTGCATCCCACACAGAACAACAGGTCAAGTTATCTAGTTAAAGATATAAAGATCCAGAAAGTCACCATCCCAGTGCTTTGGCCAAAATAAAGGCCCGCGGAGAAAACAGCAAACGTCTTGCGACCAGCTCGCTGCTTCACTAGGAGCCAGGGCCGGAGCCACTTAGCACCAGCGGAGGCTTCAGGCGGCGTGAGCCCCGAGACGACCGCGAGACTGCAGCAAGATGCCCGCGGGCCCCAGGGCTGAGCACCACGCTGCGGCGGGAAGTGGGAGGATGGAGGCGACAGCCGGACGTGCTCGGACCGCTCGCCACCAGGAGGCGCCCGCTGAGCTCCCAGAGGCCCAGCCAAGTCCCTTCGCGTTTTCTAACTTGTCTAAAACTGCACCACACCTATCCTTGGTGGACAACTCTGACAATTAAAATTTAAAAAAGCAACGCCCGGCGACCCTAAGTCCTTACGTGTGCTGCGCGCCCTCAGAGCGCTCTGCGCGCGCAGTCACGTATCCCGCCACGCCCGCCCGAGGGCGCCACTCCCTGTGCCCTCGCTGCGCTCCGCCGGGACCCGCCCCTGCCCCACGCCGCCTCGGGCTGTCTCCCGGGGTAGAGCGCAGGGCCACGCCCCGCTCCAGCCGCCGGACGGGAGCCGCAGACCGCGCTTCCCAGCCGGGACCGAATTGCACTGTGAAAGTAAGGAGAGGCCCGCAAACGCCGCGGGCTGACGCCCAGCCAACGGCCGCCGCTGCCCGCGAAGGCCCGCGCAGGGTCTCCGCAGGCGGGTGCGCGAGGCCGGCCGAGAGCTGGCGGCGGCTCCGGCACTCCCGGGCAGGGCGGAGCTGGGCGGGGTCCCTTCCACCACCTCTGGCCCGCGGCACTCCATCCGCGAACGGAGTGTGACAGCGCCATCTTCCTGCACTTACAGGAGTGTGGTGGGTTTGTGTTGTTTGGTATTTTTTAATTTCCTTTTTTTCTGTAAATGAAACATTTTTATTGCAATCCATACATGCAGGGTGAAATTCCCTCACCCTCGTTTTAACATCTGTGAAGTCCACATGACTCTTAAACAAGGGGCATGATCTCCAGCGTCAGCATTTTGTTTTTTCTTTCTTCACAGAGCCCAAAATACCAGTCACTGTATAACACACTAAGTGTTAGATGACATGAAGCAGTCCACATGAATCCATCAACCTTTTTAGTCACAACTGTAAGCTTTTGTTTCATACTTAGGCCTTTTTCATCCCAGGATTATGTATTTTCATTTCTTTCTACTATATATATTGTCTTTTTCAAATTTCAAGTCTATGACATACCTTTGATTTGTTTTGTAAAGACCAGAAAGAATTCACTTTGTTTTTTCTAAATGGCAACGAAGTCTTGTTTGCCCCAGACTTAATGTTCCACCGTTATCACAGTAATATTCAAACCAGATAGGTATTCTATTTCTGAACTTATATTCAATTACTGTGACAGTTTGACAATGTATTAATTAAGCTTTGTGATTTTATAATTTCATGAACTCTAGCATGTATTTTGTGCAAACTAAAAAAAGATCATTAACTTATATCATACCACTCATTGTTAATAGTATACCAATTTTAGTAATGCTAAAGTGATAGAAATTTTAAAAAGTTTGGCATAGTAGCACACGCCTGTAAATCCCAGCATATGGGAAGCTGAAGCAGTAGGATCGATGCAAGTCTGAGGCCAGCCTGGGATACACAATGAGTTCAAGGCCAGCCTAAACTACATACAGCCTGTCTCAAAAAAAAGATAGAAAATGTACAGTTTTGAACAATGTACTGTCATATGGCAGGAGGGACAAGTCACCTTAGTTACTTTTGTTTTTCAGAACTTTTCTGATTATTACATTATTATTATTTATCCCCTCCCCCCAAAATCCTTTTTTTTTCCCCAAAAATTCTTAATTTGGCAAGTTTACCACCACCACCAAAAAAACCCACCAACCTTTATGCTTTACTTAAGATTACATTAAATAAATTTATAGAAAATCAAGTCAAAGATCCTTAATGACTGGAAGGTAACAGCTTTTCTTTTCCCCTCCTCAGAAAGTACTCCAAAGTTTATAACATCTGCCAAATGTTTTACTCCAAGGAAATAACTATTGCTCATACCTAATGTGCAAATAACTACAGAGGAACACAAAAGGCTTCTGCAGTGACACGAACTTCTGTATCTTCTAGAGAAAAGAAAAGGTTCTTGCTATGGACTAGATGTCTGTGTCCCTCCAGAATTCGTGGAACAGAGCCCTCACCTCCAGTATAATGTCTTCTGGAGGTGGAGTCTGGGGCAGTGGTTAGGTCATAAGGCTGAGTCTTCATGAATAGGATTATTGTCTGGTAAAGAATAGACATTCAAAGCAAGGTGTGGCTGTGCATGCTTTAATCCCAGCACTCAGGCAGCTGAGGCAGAAGAATTACTGTGTGTTTGAGGGCAGTCTGAGCTACATAGTGAGTTCAAGGCCAGTCTGAACTACAGAGGGGTGAGACCATCTCAAAAAAGAGGAAGGGACATTTCAAAGACAATCTCTCTCTGCCATATGAGGACATAGTAAAAGGCAGCTACTGTGCTTTGAATAAGTGTCCCTCAAAGACCTACAGGATTGGTCACCAGCCTGTGGCATTATGGAAACCTCTAAGAGACAGGGCCTGTTGGGAGGAAGTAGATCACTGGGGACATGCCCCTGAAAGGGGTATTGAAATTTCAGCCCTTTCTTCTCTCCACTTCTGGGCAACCATGCAATAAGTAATTCCTCTGCCATACAGTCCCACCATGATGTCCTGTGCCACTCCAAAAGCCTAAAGCAGCAAGGCCACACACATACACTGACATCTCTGTAACCATGAGCCCAAATAGTTTTCTTCCTTTCAACTAACTTGAGTTATTTGATCAGAAATAATCTCAGGTAAAAAATGAAATGACAACAATAATGAAAGAATTGCTCAGCACATCTAAAGAAGACATACATTAAAAAATAGATGAGCATAGGAAAGTGATGGAAACATTAAATGAGCAATATAGGAAAGAACTAGAATGCAGGAAACAGATTCAAAGAGATATCCAGGAAATAAAAACTTCCATCTAAAGCTGGCAAAACTGCTTGAGTGAAGCCAAAGATAGAATTTCAGATCTTGAAGACAGCATTGCAGCTAATGATATCAAAAGGAAGGATCCCTTAAAATTAACAGGGAACCAGGAAATATGAATTCAACAGCTGCAAGATGATGCAAACAGAAATAATGTAAGACTAATAGGTGTCAATGAAACAGCAGGAGTGAACACAAATGACATAAAAAGAATATTTGCAGAATAGCAGAAAATTTCCCAAGCATGGAAGAATCTGACATACAGTAAGTGAGGCATATAGAACTCCAACTAGCCATAACCAAAATAAAACTACACCCAGACATAAAATAATCAAAATCCCAGAAATCCAGCAAAAGAACAGAATGTTAAAAGCCATTAGAGAAAAGAAACAGATAACCTAGAAAGGAAAGCCCATGAGAATCATGGCAGATTTCTCAACACAAACTATCCAGTCAAGAAGAACCTGCAGGGAAGTATTACAGGTCACGAGACAAAACATCTTCCAACCCAGATTGATGTATCCTGAAAAAAAAAATCCTTCAGATTTAGTGGAGAAATAAAATATTTCCACAACAAAAAACAACTGAAGAACTTCATGAGCTCCAAGCCAACCCTACAAAGAGTACTAAAAGATATTTTAGAAAGAGATAAAAATGACCACAATTTCAAGAAAAACAGAGAGGAACCACCAAGTAAAGCAAGCAATTAAACAGAGAGGAAAAAGTAGGAAACCAACAGTAACTAAATAATATGACAAAGACAAGCCAATACATATCAGTCATAATATTAATGTAAATGACCTCAATTCATCAATCAAAAGAAGCAGACTGATAGAGTGGATCAAGAAACAAAATCCAACAGTATGCTGTATACAGGAAATACATTCAAATCAAAAGAAAATTCATAGAGTGAAAGTCAAAGAAGGGAAAACATTTCTCCATGCAACAAGAACCCGGAAAAAAGCAGGGATAGCTATTCTGTTTGCAGAAAATGGGAACTTCAAAGCAAGAACAATCAAAAGAGATAAAGAAGGTCACTGCATACTTGCTAAGGGAAAACTGCAAGATGAAGAGATAACAGCCATAAATATGTGTGCACCAAGTATGAGAGCATCCAACGATATAAGACAAAGCTTAACAGACATGAAAAACCAAATAAATAATAACACTATTTAATGGGGGGATCTAAACACCCTGTTGACACAAAGAGATAGGTCAACTAGTCAAAAAATCAGCAAAGAAATAACAGATCTGAACCAAATCTGTGAATAAATGGACTGAGTAGACATTTACAAAGTGTTTTACCCCACCACAGGAGAATACACATTCTTCTCAGCTGCACATAGGATGTTCTCTAAAATAGACCACATTCTAGCCCATAGAGTATGCTTAACTAAGTGCAAAAGAACTGAAATTATCCCACGCATATTATCTGACCATAGTGCAATGAAATTGGAAATTAATGACAAAAGGAACCACAAAAACTCCATAAACACATGGAAATTAAATAACATCCTCCTGAACAACCAATGGGTCACAGATGAAATTAAAGAAGAAATTAAACAATACCTACAAACAAAGGAAAACACAAATGCAACTTACTAGAATCTGTGGGATGCACTGAAAGCAGTCCTCAGAGGGAAAATTGTAGCAGTGAATTCACACATCAATAAAAGAGAAAGAGGACAAATAAATAAACTAATGCTGCACCTCAAACTTTTAGAAAAAGGACAAGTCAAGCCCAAAGCCCAAAGAAGGGAGGAAATTATAAAAATCAGGGTAGGGCTGGCTCGCTTTCTGCCTCGCAGGCACCTGGAAGGAGGGCCCCCATGCACGGGGAGTCACAGGTGGGGGAGTGCCGGTCTTCCAACCAGCTCACTCCCTTCCTCATAGGCGCCTGTAGGGAGGGCCTCCTGCGCACAGGGAGCCACGGGCGGAGAGCGCCGGTCTTCCGACTGGTTCACGACCTGCCTCGTAGGTGCCCGAAAGAAGGGCTCCCACGCACAGGGAGCCATGGGCGGAGAGCGCTGGTCTTCCGACTGGCTTGCTCCCTGCCTCGTAGGCACCCATAGGGAGGGCCTCAGGCATATGGGGAGCCACGGTCGGGGAGCACAGGTCTTCCAGCTGGCTCACTTCCTGCCTTGTAGGCACCAGGAGGGAGGGCCCCTGGCACTGGGGGAGCCACACGGCGGCAAGCGCTGTTGCACACCAGCCCTCAGGCCAGCCGCTGCTGCTCAATTGAGAACTACCATGACACAGAGAAACAATGACACAATTGGCCCACCATACACCGGTTGCAGATGCTCACCCACGGACGTGTGTGAACCATTCAAAGATGAAGAAACCCCTGGGAATACGTGCCATACAACGGGCCACTCTTGTTCCTGCCATTGAGAACCAGAAAGGTCCAGAGTCAGCAGAGGAGCAGCTGCTGAACAAGGACTCAGAGAACATGAGAATGCAGACTAAGCCCACAGAGTCAGAGGTCCAGTGGACTGGGGTCACGAGAGCCACTTGGAAGCTGTAAACCAGGAGGACCTTGCACAATACCTGCGGAGACTCCCTGGAAGCCATTCTTCCCTTGACAGTACAGTCTGTGGTGGAGCTCCGGAGAAGTCTGCAGCAGGATTCCTGCTGCCTGTGCTGACAGTTGGGGAGAGGACACTAACTGGTGGTGGAGTCCCAATGCGATGGGAGGCTGGAGAGAAAACACTACAAAAAATGGCTTTTGTCCCAAACGGCTCACTTTATTTTTGACAACCCTTAGGCTGTAACTACTTGTTATATCCTTCTTGCATATCTGTCTTCCTGAGAAACCACTTCAAAGATAGCACCATGTATTACAGCAGCCATTGATATTTTCCTACTAATCTATCCATAACTCTGCAATGTTTGTATTGTTCCTATCCTATTTTGTAAATGGATCCATGTCTATCGTGTGTTTCCTACAACAACCGTTGAGAAAAGTTAATGATTATTCAATAGGTCACTCATGTATAGCTCTATTTATTTTCTTTAGAAGCCACTTTGAAGATACCAAAGTATAGTACAACTACTGATAATTTCCTAAAATAAAAAAAAATAAAAATCAGGGTAGAAATTAATGCAATTAAGATTAAGAAAGCAAAAAATTAATGCATCACAGAGTTGGTTCTTTGAAAGAATAAATAAAATTGATAAACCCCTAGCCAACCTTATCAAAAAAAAGAAAAAACTCAAATTCATGCAATAAGGAATGAAAAGGGTGAAATCACTACAGATCCTGTAGAAATTCAAAAGATCATCAATACCTACTTTGAAAATCTTTACTGCCATAAGACAGAAAACTCAGAAGAAATGTATACATTCCTAGATGTGTACAAATTACCAAAGTTGAGTCAAGAAGATATAAAAATGCTGAATAACCCCATATCAATAAATGAGATTGAAAACATGATTAAAAATTTACCAAAAAGAAAAGCCCAGGTCCTGACAGATTCAGACCGGAATTCTACAAGAAATTCAGAGAAGATTTAATGCCAATACTCCTCAAACTCTTCAATGAAAGTGAAAAAGAAGTAATCCTCCCTAACTCATTTCTGAAGGCAAATATTATACTGATACCAAAACCAGAGAAAGACCCAACCAAGAAAGAGAACTACCGACCAATCTCCCTAATGAACATAGATGCAAAGATACTCAATAAAATACTAGCAAGCAGAATGCAGGAAATCATCAAGAAAATCATACACTATGACCAGGTGGATTTATCCCAGGAAGGCAGGGGTTATTCAATACATGCAAAACAATAAATGTAATACACCATATCAATAGAGCCAAAGACAAAAACCACATGATCATCTCAATAGATGCAGAAAAAGCTTCTGAAAAAGTCCAGCACTCATTCATGATAAAAAAAAAACTATAGAAAATAGAAATAAATGGTCTTTGCCTCAATCTTATCAAAGCCATCTATGACAAACCAACAGCCAACATCATACTAAATGGACAAAAACTAAAAGCTTTCACTTTAAAATCAGGAACAAGACAAGGATGTCCACTGTCACCACTTCTATTCAACATAGTTCTGGAAGCATTAGCCAGAGCAATTAGACAAGACAGAGAAATAAAAGGAATAAATATAGGAAAGGAAGAAGTGAAATTATCATTATTCACAGATGACATGATACTCTGCATAGAAGACCCCAAAAACTCCATGAAAAGACTCCTAGAATAAACAAATTCAGTAATGTAGCTGGATAGAAAATCAACACTCAAAAATCAATAGCATTCCTATATACAGACAACAAATACACTGAGAGAGAAAGTAAAGAAACCATACCTTTCAACATATCATCCAAGAAATTGAAATATTTAGGAATCAATCTAAAAAAACAAGTAAAAGATCTATGCTGTGAAAAGTACAGTACTCTTAAAAAAGGAGATCAAAGAGGATTTCAGAAAATAGGAAGATATTCCTTGCTCATGGATAGGAAGAACCAACATTGTGAAAATGGTCATACTCCCAAAATTGTTATACAGATTCAATGCAATCCCAATGAAAATACCATTAGTATACATCACAGATCTGGAGAAAACGTCCCTAAAATTCATCTGGAACCAGAAGAGACCCAGAATAGCAAAAGCAATCCTGAGTAACAATGGCAAGGCAGGAGGCATCACAATCCCTGACTTGAAATTATACTACAAAGCTACTGTGATAAAATCAGCATGGTACTGGCAAAAAAAAAAAAAAAACAAAAAAACAGACCTGAGGATCAATGGAACAGACTGGAAGATTCAAACACAACCACAAACACACTCAGCCACCTTATCTTTGACAAAGGGGCCAAACAAGCTCACTGGAAGGAAGATAGACTCTTTAATAAATGGTGCTGGAAAAACTGGCTTGCCACATGGTAAACACTGAAACTAGATCCATGTCTATCTCCATGCACCAAATTAAAGTCAAAATGGCTTAAGGATCTAAGTATTAAAACAGAAACATTAAATCTACTGGAAGAGAAAGTAGGTAGAAATCTTGAAAGGGGTAGGCAGAGGGAAATTCTTTAAAGAATCAACAATTGGGATCTCATCTTATTGAAGTTTTTGCACATCTAAAGAAATCAACAGAGTAAAAAGAAAACCTACAAACTGGAAAAAACTTTAGGCAACTGCCCCTCAGACAAAGGACTTCTATCTCAAACATATAAAGAATTTTAAAAAATCAGGCCCCCCAAATTAAACACTCAATACAAAAATGGGCATCTGAGATAAAGACACACTTCTCAGATAAAGAAATACAAATGGCAAATAAATATATGAAAAAATGTTCAACATCATTAGTCATTTGAGAAATGCAAATTAAAACAACACTAAGATTCCATCTTACTTCAGAAAGAATGGCTATCATAAAGAAATCAACAAATAACAAATGCTGGAGGGGCTGTGAGGAAAAAGGAACCCTTCTCCCCTGCTGGCCAGTTGGTGCAACCACTGTGGAAATCAGTGTGGAGATTCCTCAGTAAAGTGGGATTAGAGGTTCCATTCAATCCAGCTATTCGCCTCCTGGGTATTTTTCCAGAACTAAAAACATTGTACCACAGCAATATATGTGCACCCCTGTTTATAGCAGTGCAATTTGTCATAGCTAAATCATGGAAACAATCCAAATGCCCATCAACTGAGTAATGGATAAAAAAGTTGTGCATAATAATGCAGTATTACTCAGCTATAACGAAAGATAAATTCGAGGCTTTCACAGGTAAATAGTTGCCACCAGAGACCATACTCAAAAGTGAAATAAATAAGTCTCACATGTGTAAACATCATATTGTCTCCCTAGTATAAGAACCTGAAAGAGTAAATGAAATATAAAACGTCAATAGATAGTGAGAAAACAAAAGAAACTACTCAAAAGGAAAGAATGACTGGGATGAGGGAAAGGAGAAAATAAAGAAGGGGAAAATATGGATAGATAGACAGACAGGTAGATAGATAGACAGATATGCACACACACACAAGATGACCAGGATAATTGTACTATTAATTTCTATTGCTTTGAAAGGAACAGTTGATATTTAATTGTTTGATCATTCTTTCATGTCTGTATTTGTTTATCTGAGTAACCAATATGAAGATAAAAGTATGTAATACAGCAACCATTGTTAATTTATTTTCACCTCATCTGAAATTCTGTATTGTTTGTATTGCTTTTATGTTGTTTCATTTGTGTCTGTGTGTTTGTTAATATGTTTTGGATCTTCTATCTCTAAAAATAAAATTTTAAAAAGCGAAGAGGAACAACGAAAAAAAAAAAAAATGAGCCACAATAAACTTTTCATCTGTCTTGGTTACTTTTCTCTTGTTTCTGAGACAAAATACCTGACACCTAAAATTAAGGAAGGAAAGGTTTATTTAGCTTACAGTTTGTGGAGGTTTCAGTCCATACTTGGCTGGCTCCAAGGTGGAGTGGTACATACCAGAGGGCAACCATTCATGGCAGCAGAAGATAGCAAAGGCAACAGGAGCAAAAGGGAGTGGGGGCAAGCACCCTCTTTCCCTCTTGTTATGGTTATGTCTGTGTGTCCCCCCCAAAGCCTCCTACAGCCCTGGGGCAGGCTATTAGAGTATGAATATGGGTGTGAGAGCTGCACCCGCCCCGGAGTGGATAGTTTGCATATGTAAGGGACAGGAAGAGTGCTTGGGGCATTCCTCCCAGATTCCGCCCT
The DNA here is from genome assembly GCF_000276665.1 of Chinchilla lanigera. Lineage (NCBI taxonomy): Eukaryota > Metazoa > Chordata > Mammalia > Rodentia > Chinchillidae > Chinchilla > Chinchilla lanigera. The sequence goes on from NW_004955439.1 coordinate 21,030,922, forward strand.
GGTGTGTGGGTCCTGGTAGTCGCTTAGCTGTGGCTGCCATCCTGAGATGCAGCCCTCTGCCACGTGCCACTCTGCCTTATAATGTGCCAAGTACGGATTGAACTTCCACAAACTGTAAGCGAAATAAACCTTTCCCTCCTTAATTTTGGGCATCAGGTATTTTGCCCCAGCAGTGAGAAAAAAGTAACCAAGACACCTCTCTTACATTGTATGCAAACTACCCGCCCCAGGGCAAGTGTAGCACTCACACCCATAATTCCAACATTGGACCATGAATCACTCATAAACCTTAGAAGCCCACCCCATGACTGCATGAGGATTTAAGACATGCAGACACAAACCATAACATTCCACCCCTGGCCCCCCAAAGACTCATGC
>NW_004955439.1:21035822-21068111 GCF_000276665.1 Chinchilla lanigera
TAAGTTGTATTTACATTTTCATTTGTTTGTAGGTATTTTTTAATTTCCTCTTGAATTTCTCCTGTGACCCATTGGTTGTTCAGGAGGTTGTTGTTTAATTTCCAAGTGTTATGGAGTTTTTGGAGTTCCTTTTGTTGTTAATTTCCAATTTCACTGCACTGTGGTCAGATAATATTTTGCTCTTCATTCGCAACATAAATCTGGCTAAAAGCCCCCAACAGTAGCCATACCACTGCCCCAACATTCGACTGCCTGGAAATTTCTTTTGCCAGATTAATCAGTCCACCGCCCTTAATCTCAGTCCGAGGAAAAGTCTCTGGACACAAGCAAAATGCAGACAAACTTTCTGCCAAGCCACAAAACATCATCTGGAGTCCAACAACCAAAGCATTCCTTCTTCCCAGCAGAAACCTCCAAAACCTGGTCTTTACTGGCACGATTTGTATCAGCCTTCTGATCTGAGCTCTGATCAGAATCTCCCTTGCAGAACAGCTGAAGGTGTTCTAGCGCTTCTCTTTCAGGTGACATCTCCAAACCTTTCCAAACTCTTCCCACAAGCCATTTCCAAACACTCTTGAACCACATGGTCAGGTACAGTAACAGCAACAACCCTACTTCTCTGGTACCAAATTCTGTCTTGGTTACTTTTCTCTCATTGCTGAGACAAAATACCTGACACTCAAAATTAAGGAAGGAAAGGTTTATTTAGCTCACAGTTTGTGGAGGTTTCAGCCCCACTTGGCTGGCTCCAAGACAGAGTGGCACACGGCAGAGGACAACCATTCATGGTGGCAGAAGATAGCAAAGACAACAAAAGCAAAAGGGAGGAGGGGCGGCAGGTAGCCTCTTTCCTTCCCATATGTTGTATGCAAAGTAACCCGCTCCAGGGCAGGTGTAGCACTCACATCCACAATTCCAGCACTGGACCATGAATCACTCATAAACTCTAGAAGCCCACCCCACCCAATGACTGCACAAGGCTTTGGGGGGACACACAGACACAAACCATAACACCATCCTTTCAATTATCTTAAGTATTTGCTCACAGTGATGCAAATCTGACTAATACACCATGCCCTGCAAGCCAGGAATGGAGTCCTTAGCAAGAAGTGAATTAGCTCGCACCTTGATGTCGGACTTTCCAGCCTCCAGAACTGAGAGAGCTAAGTATCTGTCATTTAGGCCACTAACTCAGCCTATGGTGCTTTTGCAATAGCAACCTAAAGTGAGGCAGTACCTAAAGGACATGATGAGAAAGGTTAGCTGGGTGTGGCTGCACATGTCAGCTGTTTGGGAGGCTGATGCAGGAGGATTTCCAAGTTTGAAGTCAGCACAGGCAACTTGCCTTAGAACAACCCCAGTCCAACCTCCCTCCAAAAGAAAGAGCTGGGGATGTAGCTCAGTGCTCTTTGGGTTCAATCCCCAGGACCACAAGGCAGAGGTGGGGATGGGGGTATGACTAATTTTAAGACTATTTGTAGTCACAATCTTTCTCACACTAAAAATGTAAGGCAGTTGAAACTACAAAACTGCAAGGTTCAAAAAGAGCAAGGATCTGGAATTACTTCACCTCTACAGGATCTGGACCCAGGACCAGTGGAAATAACTCTGGGGGTGGAGACTTAGGGGTTGCCACTTGTCCCTTCTCTCTCTTGCAGACAGGACCATCAGTTATGCAAAGTGATGAGACTCAGTGCCACCATTAAAGTGCCTACACGATGACTATGAAACGCCCTTCCAAGGCCCATGTGCTAAATGAAAGTTTGTTCCCTCACAGGGGAGGGGGCACTATTGGGCAGTGGCAGAAGCTTTAAGAGATGCAGCCTAGTAGGTGATTTTTAGGTCACTGGCCCCTCCTTGCAGTCTTTGTCACTTCCTGACCATGAGGTGGGACTGGCTTCTGCTCACCTCACCAGCCATGATGCACCCAAAGCAATAGGACAAATGACCATGGACTGAAACCTCTAAATTGATGGGCCAGAATAAACCTATTCCCTTTGTAAGTTGATTATCTCAGGCATTTGTTACAGTAATGGAAAGCTGATAACACATCTGTGCAACACCTGATAACTCAAAAACAGCCCAGAGGTAGAGCCTCAGGCAAGCTTGTACCTACCCTCTGCAGACACTGAGCAGCTGCAGGTTCCACAGTCCAGCGACCTAGTGTCCACCTGTTTGGGCCATGCAGGTGACAGCCCCAAAGTGCCAGATGCCCCAGTAGGCGTGAGGTCCCCATACTCAGGACGGGTCCCTGACACCTGCTAAAGGAAGCAGAGTGACAACCTAGAACCAAAAGATGATGTCAAAGGAGCGACTCAAGGGAATGAGCCAGGCAGATGGAGGAGGAAGAAAAACCATGAACTTAAGGAGAGCTTGCACATGGGGACAGACAGCAGAGATGCAGGACACCAGTTGTGAAAGTCAAGGGCTTGGGGATTTGGTACAAACTGCAGAACAAATTGCACTTCTGTCTCCTGGCCCCTGCCCACACGTGAGGTAGACAGGGCTGTCGGAGCCGAGATGGCCCTTTGTCCCTGCTGGTGGTGCAGGCAGCAGCAGTGGGCAGTGAGCAAGGCTGGGCACAGAGTGGAGGGTGGAACAGGTTGGGGCAAGCAGGGAGCTGGAAGAGTGGTGGCTTTGGTCAGTGCTTCTCAGGCAAGGCAACTCGAGAGGGAACATTTGTTCTTCTGCCATCAGGAGCTGGGCTGTTAGGGACAATCTAGGAAGCTTAGCAGGGGAATTGGGAAAGGACAGACTCAGCAGCTGGACAGCAGACTTCAGGGCTGTGCTGCCACAGGGCCAACAGTGCTGTTTTCGAACACCAAGACCTGAGAGACTGAGGGTATCAGAGGGAGAAGCACCCAGAGGCTCAGGGTAGAGAGAAGTGGAGAGATGCGAGGTCGCTATACAGACTGGTGTGGGCACCAAGGGCCTTGCAAGGGTACTTGGAGGAGGGCAGGGGACACAGTACACTTGTCCAAAGGCATGGCAGAAGGGGATGAAGGGCCAGAGCCAGAGAGGGGCAGAGATTGCCAGTGCCAGTGGACTATGTGGGACAGTGAGCAATGCCAAGGCCCCTTCTCCTGTGAAGCCAAAATGGTCCAAGCAGATGGACAAGCAGGCAAGCAGTGCATGCATGGAGATTTGCAGCAGGGCCCAAAATCACAGGAAGAGGAGTTCTCCTTAGCCTTACAATTCAATGAAAGTCCAAAGCAAAATCCAAATACCCTGCGTTGAAGACACAGCTGGGTCATCTGATTACAAGCTGCCCTAGATCTTATACAGTCACATCTCTTACACCTCTTAGGACAGGTATGATTGCTAGAAAAGCAGCTCTCTCAAAGCAAGTGTGGTAACTCACTCCAATAATCCCAGCGCTCTGGAAGGCTAAGGCACAAGGATCCTAAGTTTGAGCCCAGCCTGGGCAATTTAGTGACTTAGTGAAACACTGTCCCAAAATTAAAAACAGAAAAGGGGTGGGGATCTAGCTCAGCGCAAAGGATAGGGATTCAATTAAAGAGAGAAAGAAGAGATGAAAAAAGAAAAGAAAGGAAGCAAAGATGAAATTTCAAACTGCCACAATATTTCAGTTCTTTAGAGAAAAATACCAGACTAAATTAAGGCTTTTCAGAATCCTCAGGTGAAGCTCACAGCTGAGCAAAGAGCCCAGCTAAGTTCAGACCCTTCCAGGAAAAGTGACTGACCTTCCCGGGAGAAGTGTGGGTGGTTACGAGGGAAGCAGAACATTTGACTAGAGTCTCACTTTCAAGAATAATATCTGTTAGGGGTATTTTTCATCATTACAAGTATGAACATTTTAATGGTTTGAGATACTTTATTTATCAAAAATGTTACCAGTGCATGTCATTAAATTCTTCCAAGCTTTACTTTTTCCCTTCATGAAAAAAGCTCTTTCTCAGACCTAAATCCCCAACAGCTGTTGGTCATTAATTTCTCTCCCATAAATGACATGGCCTTTCACTCATTTGGTGGGTGGCTCCTGATGAACCGTCTGTTCTAGAGATGCCAGAGCACTGGCTTAAATCACCAGAGGCCATGACTTCTCCCAGTTACACACAGAAAGTGGTGGCCACACACAAAGGTATTCTATACAAGAATCTCTTCATCATTTATGGTATACACAGAATTTCACTCTCAAAACAACAAAAGTGACAGTAAAGACCATGCAGATCCACATGCAAACAAAATAGGATTTACAGAAAATCCAGAGGGGCCATCCCAGGAAGGACTGGGGATAAAAAGGGACAGAGGCTTCCAGAGGCTGGCTGCACTCAGCGGCTGGATCTTCCCAGAAGAAATCCGAGCAGGGCCCAGGCAGCAACGATGCTACAGACTCTGCAAGACAACGACAAGGATGAGAAAGGCCCGGCAGGGCAAGGTCTGCATGTGAACTCTGCAGGGCTGCAAGCACCATACAGTCACCCTTTGTCCTAACTCCATTCACCCAAAACTACTTTCTTTCCATCACTCCCCTGAGGCCAACACTGAAGTTCTGCCTCCCAGTCAATGGCTGGGATTTCTCTGCTGACTTAGATCAGAGGTTGGCAGAAGAACACAGGGATGCCAAAAGTTTTTCTCCCACAGTGCTGCCCACTACAGGGATGGCTCCCACCAATACACCAGAACCCTCAAAGGTATACGTCCGTCTTCCTGGTTGCTCAGCCCCAAACCCTGCATGCATCCCTGGCCCATCTTGGGTCTGTTGCTGGCTCCCCTCACCATCCCCAGGGCAGCCAGGCAGGACCAAGCCACAGCCACACTGCACGCCCTGCTCTCTGCCTCAACTGCAGCCCACCTTGGCACCTGACAGCAATGCTTGGAAAATGCAAGCTGGATCTGTCCCTCCTCTGTCCAGACCCTAGTGGTCCCTTACTTCTTCCAAGATCCTCAATCTTCCAAGGCCCACGATCCTCACCTGTGCAGCCCCAGCAGAGCAGGACCAGTTCCTCTTTGCCTGTTCTGCTCACGGTGGCTCCAGGGGCCCTCAACAAGGCTTTGCCCTACTGCCTCCTAGCCCATGCTCTGCCCCCACAGCGCCCTGCCTGGCTCACTCCCTCCCCTGAGTCTTTAATAAGACCTCTCCAAAAGCTCCTTGGAGCCCAGCCCTCCTTCCTTGACTGCCCCCGCCACCTGCTCATCTTTAACAAACATTTGTCCCTCACACAGACAGTGCACTCACTTATGTTTGTCTTCACCTCCACTGGCTCGCTCGTGGGACTCTGATTTTACTCACTCATTAATCCGTACAGCGCACAGAGGCACCCACCACTGCAGATGCACAGTTATTTGCAGAATGTACTAAACAAACTTCTGTTCACTGTAGTTGTGGACACCTCCTTGACAGACAAGACCAGCTAGTGAGGTAGCATGAATCAGACCAATCAGGGACCCAAACAGGCAAAGAGCAGTTTCAGGCTGCGTGCTTACCGTAGCACGCAGTTGACATCAGGGGAGTGTCTCCAGTATCGGTACAGGGATATCTGCAGGGTTGGGTGGCACCTGTACTCCTTCAGGACACTGCGGACACTGCCAAAGAAGTTCACCTGGGTCAGCAAGCAACACGTCACACCAGCTGCTGCACTGGCTGGGAGGGGACAGGCAGTGAGGTGGGGACACAGGCCGAGGTGGGCTCAGAGGCACCTACTCCTTAAACTTATTGGTCAGGAGCAAGAACTGGCTTCGAGTGAGCCGTCTGACATCGAACTTGCAGAGGTTCTGGAACTCGCTGTAGACTTGTTGCTCACTGAGCCCAGGCCACCTCCTGACGGTGAGGATGAGGATGGGCGGCCGGACACTGGGGTAATCCGGGCCTGTGAAGTTCTAGGAAACATGAACAAAAGAGACTTCCCGCAATTGTTACTACATCGCACATGGCTGAAAATGCTGCACCGGAGGAGCGAAGGCTCTGACAGGGGCTGGGAGCAGGGGGGGGGCGGCGAGGTCAGGGGGGTTTTGGTGGAAAAATAAGAATAAAAAGAAAGCTTTTCGGGGTGTGGACACCTCCAGCTCTTACTTCGGTGCCCTTGAAACCCCGCTAGCACATCCCTGGGGACACCAGCCCACCTCCCACCATCAGCTGAGGTGACTGAATGAAACCTACTCACAATTTTAGGGACCCCCGCTCGGATAAGATTCACTTGATTCACATAAGGAGCCAGCACCTCGAGGTACTGCGGGAAGGAGGGCTCAGACGTGGAAACATCGCTACACAGACAGAGAAGTCCCAGGGCGCTCAGGCACACGAGCGTTTATTCACATTTCCTCAACCACAGCTACAGAACTGGTGACAGAAGGGGGCTACTGCCCGAGCCACTCTCCCTTCGACCCCTTGTGAGTCCCGAGCTTTTGTCACGGGGCTTCCTCCAACCGGCTGAAGTGCCCTCTCAAGAGCCCGAACAGAAGCAGAGTTTCTGGAGAGTCACCACCCATGGTTTGGGGCAGTTTGGGGACAAGCCCTCTTCTGACCAGCACTGCAACAGGCTCGAAACAGTCGAGAGGCTGCTGTCTGGAGGAAGTGCCACTTTATTATCCCTTGATGCCATGTCACCCTTGATTCTAAATGGTCACCCCTTCCCCAGAGTCTCATTCGGCCACAGCCCCCCTCTGTCCAGGTACCACCCAAGTTCAGGTCCTGAGAGCAGCTCAAGCCAGGGCATCGGCCAGGCCTGAAGCCATGGACCTCTCTAAAGCCAGCACTGCTTCTAGGTCATGAGGACCAATGAAAACACAGGGTGAAAGGCCCCAGGCCAGCCATGGAGGGGCTCTGCCGAGGTCAGCAACCTCCCTACCCAGCACATTACCACCTGCCACCTACCAGTGGGCACTGAACACTATCAAACTGCAGGAACAAGGGAGACGGCTGGCGGATTTCTCACATAAGTCATAAGCCTTACATCAATGTGCCACAGAATATTTGTATTTATCATACCACTGCCCAAATTGGCAAACACAGGCAGTAGTTCCTAAGACGTCCTGAGGAACAGGTTACAGCTGTGATTAGCTCCTTCACCAGGCCTGCTAAGTGCTACAAACATCCAGCCCTAGGACAATGCTGTAGGACATGTGTGTAAAATGTGCATTTGGTTCTGGTGTATCATGTGCTGGAGGAATCAGGGATGCTCTGGGGTACCGTACTCCAAATCACTGTCTTTGCCCCACCTGTGTGAACCCCAACGATGTTCAGCAGCCTGAACTCCTTGTCCTCCTCCTTTGCTATGAGTTACAGTTTCAAGGACATATGTAGGTAACTGATAGGGAAACACACCAAGCCTGACATAACTGAGGCAAGTATTATTTATTATAACCCACATTGAAGCCCCCTGCTTGGGTCCCCTGACATCAGTGAATTCTCCCAACTCGAAGACAAGGAACAGAAGCCATGACCCACCCAGAAAGCAGTCAGGGGTGGTGGGACAGGGCCCCTAGGGACGAAGCCCACACGTCTGCAGCCCCTATGCTGACTGCTGCCCAGGTAGAGGCATGATATCTACCCATGTGACATGGCAGCTTCTCTTTGGTGACTGTGGGACCCAGGAAGTCTTGGCTAACAAGCACTCATTAAGTCCTGACTGTGGAATGAGCAACAGGATGAAAGGAAGAGACACTCACCCATGTATTCTTTGTAGGAGCAGGTGCGCCACTTTCAAAAGAACTGGAAAGAAAAGCTAGAGGTGTAATAGCGTGGACCCTAATTTCCTGTTAGGCTCAACCCAACATGAAGTAAACAAGAACCTAGGGACAGCAACGGCTTAACACCAATGAAAGTAGGTCTCCTCTAAAAGGGACCACAACTCTTACCTGACCCACACAGGAAGGCATCATAGCCTGCTTCATGGGGATACTTGGTCTTGGCTGAAGCATTTCCCCAGACATAGGAGAGACAGTGAGCAGCTATTAGAAACGGCCTGGGGAAAGGAGCCCTCTCCCCAGCATAGATCAATGTTCATGGCAGCAGCAGCACACATGGCCGCCAGTGCTGTGTGCCCCGCTTTCTGCTCACAAGTCAGTTTGACCTCATCCTCCCCAAGTGAGGAAGCCCCACAACCCAGAGCTTCCTGGCAGGCTAGACCCCACACCAAGGAGGAAATAGGCAGCTCCTGGCCTTGACATGATCTGTGATGGCCCATCTAGGAGGCAGGAGTGTGGGGAGCAGGGCAAGGAAGGCAGTGGAGGGAACCCGTGTATACTCCCATGGCCTGCCACCCAGGGCACCGGGGTCCAGAAGTCCTCAGCTCAGCCCACGGGGTGGGAGGGGACATACCATACTTCTCACATTTGTTTCCATGAACAATCACTGGTGCAGAATCCTTGGTGGGATTCAAGTTACTATTAGAGAAACAAAGTAAGACAAACAATCCTTTCTTACTCTCTTCCTAGCCCCTTAAATTATAAACGTATGTCCTCAGCGTGTGTGTACACACAACACATATATTTGCACATTCAGACACACGTGCGTGTACATATACATACACACACTTTTGTTCTTTGCAGTACTGAGGATTGAACCCAGGGCTCTTCACACTATATCCCTGGATCTTTTTATCTTATTTTGAGATACAGCTCAGGATGGGCTCAAACTTGGGAGACTCTTGCTTCAGCCTCCCAAAGTTCTGGAACTACAGGAATTTGTCACCACACCCAGTTAGCACATACATTTTTAAAAGCCACAGCTCTAGACAGGGACAGATATGGTCTTGATAACTAGGCAATAGATCAGGTGAAAGATTGGCTATGTGAAATAAATAAAAAATTTTTTAAAGGATCAGCTATGCAAAATGCTCCAACTGGACCATTCTGGGCATTTAACAAACTCGTAGCCTGAGCCCAGGCACCAAGACAAACAGGACACTACCTCTGCTCTCCAAATTTGCTGTCTAACGGCCTGAGTGACAAACATATATTGTGTCTGTGTCCGGAGAATACAACACCTGAGCCTCCGACAGCGACTCCACAGCCCTTGGGGCTAAAGGCTTCCTCAAGCAGGGAGTACTAAAGCAGAGGCCCAAGCCACAGGAACTCACCTAGCTGAGTAACAGGGTAATGACAGGCATTTCAAGCCAAAGCAAGGATGGGCAGTGACAGGAAACAGACCTAGGCCTGACCAGGGAAGCATGGTCAAAGCCTCACATGAAAAGCAGGCCCAGGCCAGGGAGGAGCTCCTATGACAAGAGGGGCTGCAGGAAGCACCAAAAGATCTGTCCATGAAACTGCCCAGATAGTTTCAAAGATCACATAAGTGGCAGTGTGGGAAATAAAATAGGACAGGACATCGGCTGGGATATCCGTGAGGGCTGCCACCATGACTGGAACAACAGCAATGCCTCTGAACATGCAGAGAAAGGGAGAATGCAGAGGTTTCTGGAATAGCAATTTTGGCTTTTTTGTGGTTTTTGTTGTTTTTTTTGTTTGTTTGTTTGTTTTCCTTTGTGGTGCTGAGGATCAAACCTACAGCCTTGTCCATGCAAGGCACTGAGCCACATCCCCAGGCCCCATTACTTGGACTTAACTGACAAATACATCTTGAGACCATCTGGCTCTGGGACAGCAGGGATGGTGACAGCACCCAAGAATAAAAATCTCCCTGTCTCTGCCTTACCACAAAACCTCTCAGAACTCTGGGGGCTGAGTCTCTCCGAGCCCTACATTTCTCTTCTGTAAAGCAGGTCTGATGACTGCACCTGTGCATAAGGCATAAGTAGCTGCAAGCATCACAAAGGTCATCTAAAAGAATGGTGGCCAAGTCATCTGCAGTTACACTAGGAATCCCACCACTGAGGAGGCTGAGGCAGAAGCTTGCCTGGCTACGTAGTGAGATCCCGTCTCAAAAAACAAAATACAAATGTAACAGTGACAGCCTCTGCTAACACTGAATGAAATGGACTAAGAGCAAGGCTTTGTTCTAAGTCCTCCCACAGGGACAAATCCACCTAAGCCTTCAACAGCTGTGAATTACAAAGGGTTTTGTTCTCCTGTCTTGCAGAGGGTGAAACTGAAGCAGAGAGATCATACCATTTTTTCAAGGTGACTCACTAAACAAATGAGTGGCAAAGAAAAGAAACGAAAAGAAAACTTGGTCTCTCTGGTCCCCACCCCATGAACACATGGTCCCAGGAGTTGTGCCTGAGGACCAGAAAGGCTTAGGCACATGTTCTAGACACTGGCATGGGCTTGTGGGACACAGGCAAATGTCCAGCTGAAGGTTCTTGCAGGTGACAAGAGGGCAGGATCACCAAGGGGTCCCTGGACACAGTAAGGAGCAGAGGAAGGTCGAAGAGGGGGCTCAAGACAGAAGTGAAGAGATGAGGAGAGGGACACATAGGAACAGATGAGAGACTCCACCCATCCTACCCGCAACAAAAAAAATTCAGGAGGGCAGCTACACAGACCAGGGCTGCAGAGCACTTGGCCCTACCCTGTTCTGAACCCCTTTCAGCTATCACCCTGATGGTTAGGAGACAGGTAGGTGTGTGAATGGCAGCCAGGCAGGGGGCAATTCATCCAGGGCAAGAAATCCCGATGGTGAAGGTTAGGCTCGCTACCAAGAGCAGAGCTATAACCGTATCTCCAGGCAACAGAAGCAGACACCTCCCCACTGCCTCCCTCTCCTGATCACAGATGTAGCAACCAGCTCAGTCTCCTACCCTAGCACATGGCTTCCAGTACAGACCCCTGCCCCACTTTTGCACGGTAATGGGGCCTGAACCCAAGGCCTTGCACTGAGGTGTAACCCCAGCACTTTTTTTTTTTTTTTTTGGAGACACAGTCTCATTAAATTGCTGATTTTCTGAGGCTGAGTTTTAACTTATGACTGTCTCTGCCTCCCAGAGTTCTGGGATTACAGGTATGCACCACCATGCTTGGCTTGGTTTTTAAGTGTTGGAGCTGAAAAAACTGAGGGGGAGACTGAAGACCCCAGGGTAAGGCAAGGGGGGCTGGAGGAGGTCAGGGGTCCTGCCCACCTGGCTCACACAGAAGGTACCTCTGTTTGCTTGTGACAGAAGAGATAAGAAAGATGGCAGAAGAACAGGGCAGGGAGCTGAGAGACTCCTGCCTCCGGCCTCTTCCTCTCTTCTGGGAAATGGGGCCCGAGGGCTGCCTGGTCTGAGCACAGGTGCAGCACCCAGCACGCCCAGCCCTGCTGCAGAAGCGCCCCGAGAAATACCCCCTCACCTGCTCAGCACCTCATATACTTCCAAGAGGTTGGAAACCCGTGGGAAATGCAGTTCCTGCAATTATAGAAAACAAATCAGGGAGAACAAAACATTTGTGTTTCTGGCCATCATCTACTTTCGGTCTTACCAAAGACCTAAAGTAACCTGGACAATGCTGGCTCCTGTAGGCTTCTCTTCCTCTTCGCATATCTCGCCCACTGTTATTCCTTAATTACAGTGTCAAGGAACCCACACCCTAGGCGCCCTAGAAGGGTTCCCTGTGCCAGGCGGGAGTGAAGTGCCACCAACACAACATACACCGTCCCTCTCAGCAGACAGGGTTAAAGGGTTCCGCAAACACAGGAATCAGAGGCACTGAATGGGGACTGGGGCAAGTCACAGGACACGTGGGATGAAAGGGCCATGGGAGAGTCACTGAGCCTCAGGAGTTTGGCACAGCCAGAAATACATGGAACACAAATATGAAAAGCTCCCTTGCTCCCATCTGCTGGCTCCCTTCTTGAATAACCCATTCTAGGTTCTTACTGTAAGTGTTTAAAACACTGATCTGAGTCCTTTCTCTTTTCTTGCTTCTAGGCAGCATTTAAAGCAGCCGGGTCCTTTCTCCACATATAGTGTACAACCCGACGACACCAGAATCACACGGGGACTGTCAGAACACTGCCTGGCCCCCTCCTAGACCCTACCCTAACACACAGTGGAGACAGGTGGACTAATGGGCCAGTTTATAGCTCCTTGGGGTTTTTCACGCACTGTCAGGGTGAGAACCCACGACTATGGCACAGGTGACACTTCTCGACACTTTCCAAGGGGGACCTGACCCTGGTGCTCTGTAGGCACGTCCAAAATGTTCACAAAAAATGCACCAAGCTCCAAAATAAAATGTTCCATTGTGCCATGTGAAGCACAATTACATACAAACAACTCAAAACCTGGGAACTTGAATGAGGGAGAGAAAAAAATCATATATAAGCTAATATGATGACCCGCAGGTGAAAAACATGAAAGGAAATTGATTCCGTTTTGGTTTTGCTGTGTTTTGTATGGTTTGGGTTTTTTTTAGACAGGGTCTTGCTATGTAGTTCGGACCTTAAACTCATGGCAGTTCTCCTGCCCCAGCCTCCCAAATTCTGGGATTACAGGCATCCACCACTATGCCTAGCTAATCCCAGTTTTATAAGAGAATTCAAAGAGAAATTAGAGCAAGAGAAAGCACTAAGTGTTCCAATATGCAAAAGAGCAGTCCTTACCCCAAAGTAAATTCTATTCATTACCTTCCAGATATCCTTTGTAACATTCTTGGTGTCAATAAGAACAGGAAATAGGTTGTGGATATTCTGTTTAAACTGATCATAGCTTTCTGAGGAGAAAGATTCAAATAGTAAAAAGTGAGTTAGTTTGTTGGTAAAAGTGGGAAAGAACCACTTTCTACCCTTGCAGACAAAACAGAAATTAAAAGCATCCTAAATCCTAACTGTCAAGGATTTCAAATCTGAAAACAAGCTGCCATCACCACGTCTAATGGTACAGGCCAGTGGTTTTCTATTAAACTCAAGATATTTCATTGCCAACATCAGCTAATGCAGTGTAAGAAACTCCAGCCAATGGGATGCAAGAGGGAGAGACAGAAGTAAGAAATGGAGCAACAGATCTGTCCTTACCTGGGAGGGGTCTGAAGAACTTCTCATGGAGATGCAGCAGATCCATCATCATGTTATGCCCCACCAAGGGCTACTTGGAATAAATCAACAGGTGAGACAAATGAAATTTTAAAAATAATAAAGACAGACACCATCACCAGTGGTGATGAACCTATGGCACACATGCTGCAGTGGGCTGTTAGTATTGTTGAAAGCTCTAACAGGTTCGCCATCATTGCCATAGACTACTGGTAGTTTCTTACAAAGGATGTAGCTTCAGAGCCAACTGTGATTCTGGTCACCTGATAATTCCATCCTTAGTCTCACTCCCAGGTAAGGTGGCAGGACTGCTTAGAGGGGAGAAGGCAGGGAGGGGACAGAAGGGCTTCCAAACAGGGTCTGCAATGAGAATCTCAACTGTGTGTTCAGATTTCTTGTTTTCTTCTTTAAGTAGGGTCTCGATATGTAGTTCAGCCTGGCCTTGAACCCAGGGTGATTCTCTTGCCTCATTCCCCATGCTGGGATTACAGACATGTGCCACCATGCCCAGTTAAGAATCTACACTGTGAAACAAATATATGTGGTTCTCCCAAATAGTTTTAGGTAATTAGTGTTGAAATCCTTGTGTTACTGAAAGGGACAAAGAAAGTAATATTTCACATGTATAGTCCTTTGCCAAATTAACCCATTATAAAAAAAAAAAGCATTGCCTTGCTGGGGATATACTCAGTGGCACAAGCACCTGCCTGGCAAACACAAGGTCCTTGAGTTCGATTCCTGGTACCAAAACCAAAACAAAACAAAAGAACAAATTAAGCCATCATTTGGTAAAAATGAGGTTAGGACCATGAAGCCAGTTATCAATAAGAAGGAATCACTCATTTTAAGAAATCTAGGGGCTGGGGATTTAGCTCAGGGGCACAGCGCCTGCCTGGCAAGTGCAAGGTCGTGAGTTTGATTCCCGGTACTGGAAAAAAAAAAAAAAAAAAAAAAAAAAGAAATCTAATTTTACTGTTAAAGGACCCTTCAACACCTACAGCCAGAAATACAAAGGACAGTGAAATCTAAGAAAAAGCTGTTTTTCCCTACCTTCTGGGCTTGCACCAGCATCTGGAAAAAGACAGAAAAACCCCTTGCAGAGAGAAGAATCTGCTCCTTCCAACAGCTGTCTCGATCACCAGAGGCGTGCTCAAGGTACCAGCGATGCTGCTGGCTCACCTTCTTCACTATCACCTGAAATAAAAGAACAGAGGAATGGTCCAGAACCTGGGTTACTGGAAATCAAGTCTAGAAAAAGGCTCTTTGTCTCAAAATGAAAGGAAGAAAACAGGAACAGGTGAGAGAAGCCTTTCACAGGGGGCACATAAGGCTGAATGAGAGGCGATAGAACTGCTAAAGACGCCCATTCCCAGGAGCAAACTCACCCCCTGATCTCTCAGCACTGTCCAGATGTTGGGCAGGGCCTGCCTCAGCACCAGTTGCACCTCAAAGGCCTGGAACCCTGCCCAAGGAAACACAAAGCATACACAGACCTGTAGCAGCAATGCACCTTCTCCATGAGAGAAGCCTGAGAATAGAAGCTGCCAAGACGCTGGAAGACGAAGGTACTGTGTGGAAAGGCAGCTCTCAGGGATCCCGAGCCTGTGAGCCACATGATGTCACATGGCCTGTCACTGTGTTCCAGGGCAGCATTCTCAGTTTCTCATCTCAGGGACATTCAAGTAGGGGACTGCAAAGACTTCTGAGTATAGGTTTTAAAATTTTCAATTTTTAAATTTATGAAAAAACGATTTTCCAAAAAAACAAAATTAACCGGAAGAGTGACACAGTGCCAGGCATAGTGGCACGCGCATGTAATTGCAGCTAACAGAGGGAGAAGAATCACAAGGTCAAGGTCATGCTGGGCACCTTAGAGACCTTGCCTCGAAATAAAAAGTAAAAGGGGCTGGAGATGTAGCTCAGGGCTAGAGTGCAGCCTGGGTTTCATCCCCAGCACTGCAATTTTTTAAAGTGTGACATTGTTTCACATTTTTGCACCTAGCTGAAATCACATCTGCTTTTGTATTTAAGCTGCTAATCTTCTGTGATATGCTGTGGTCACTGAAGTATATAGAGAAAACTCAAATATATAGATGGGTAAATGGACAAGGGAAGAGGTAATAGCCTTATCAAATGGCTTTTGAGTGTTTTTAATACTATGTAAATTCAACACATGGTAGTTTTAAAGATTGGCTGTTCTATGCAGTCTAAACCCATTACTAGTAAACTTTCTAGCACTGTAACATTAAATCTTACCGGCCTATTCCAGTTCTCAACTCAAAAAAATGCAAAATGCTTTTTTTCAACAGAAGCACTGAAGCAATGTTGTTGGTATACTTCTATTTTTTCTATACTTAAATTGACACAGAATATTTAAACAAGGAGAACTCAAAAGTGAAGACTTAATAAAACTACGAGTTATAACTTCCTCACCAAGGAGGTTAAACTGGCTTTTTTAAAAAAAAGTCAGGAGTGGTGGCACACGCCTGTAATCTCAGCACTTGGGAGGCTAAAGCAGGAGGATCCTTGCAAGTTCAAGACCATCCTGGGCTACAAAGTGAGCTCAAGGCCAGCCTGAACCTCATAGCTAGGCTCTGTCTCAAAGAGATAAACAAAATACATACATACATGCATACATACATACATACTGAGAATGGCAACAAAGAATGCAATGACTACCAGCATAATTTGATGCTCCTAGGAAATTTGGTTCTTGCTAAAATGCTAGCAGGTTCAATCCCCATCACTACAGGACCCAGGAAAATGCTGCAAAGACAACAGCACGTCAATGGGTCTCAGAGACCAACAAGGTCCACAGGCGAGGCTCTGAGAACTGCCACAAGGGGACACGTGTGGGGGGTGGGGGGCAGGGATTAACAAAAGGCAGTAACAGAAAGCACTCAGGAGGAATCCAAAGGATGGCTCCTGAATGATCTTGACTTCCTTCCTTTGAATTTGCTTTGAAATTCAAAGTAAGCTGAAAAGGCTTTGGATTTTGAATTCAGCTCTGCATTATGTAGCCTAGGACTGGGTGTCTGCTGAGAAACACTGGCATCAGACTCAACAGATGTTATGTGGGGCCAGGACCTGTAGCTAATGTGTCCCCGGGTTCTGGTACATGACATGACCTGCCCCATGTTCCCATACTGGGAGGACAGCCTGCTCCCTACCAGTGATACCAGGCAGAGTCATCTGGTCACCTTCCTCGGCCAGGTCCAGCCACCTCGTCACCTCATCAATCACCACCTTGACTTGGTCTTTATCCAGAGAGCTGAAAATGGGCATATCATAGTGGAAATGTTGGAGAAAACCACCCCCAGAATCCTAAAGCAATCTTAACAGAAGAAGTTTCAAGACCTGCTAGTTTTATCATTGTGATCTCATAAAAACTGACCCCAAAAGGTCAATTGTTCTCCAGGTCTTTTCATGCAGTAGAAAGGTAAACCTTGGCCTATCTTTTTTGCAGGTTCCCAGGAATTCATTCAATCCCTGTCTGCTCTGCTGAGGGTAGAGAAGAAACGAAAGAAGGCTCTAGCCAATACTAAGCAGTACTATCAGAATCATTTCTACACAGCTATCGAAGGGGTAGAGTACATGTACCAGCCTGGAACAAAAGGAGAAAGGCAAGGGCTTTGTAAACCTTCTCCTGTGTCAGAGAAGAATATTCTGTTAGGTTGAGATCTACCTTTGAAAACAACAGAAGATTAAAAATTCAAATTACTAGCCGGGCATGGTTTCACATATTTGAAAGCCCAGCACTTGAGAGCCTGAGGCAGGAGGAGGACCACTACAAGTTCGAGGCCAGCCTGGGCTACATAGCAAGTTTGAGGCCAGCCTGGACTACACAGTAAGACCCTGTCTCAAACAACCAAAAAAATAAAAAGTCAAATTTCTGCCAGGTCTGGTGGTACATGTGTATAATCCCAGTTACTTAGGAAGCTGAGGCAGGAGGACTGCAACTAGGCCAGCCTGGGCAACTTAGCAAGACTCTATCTTAGTAAAAATAAAAAAGAAAGGGCTGGGTAACTCAGTAGTAGAGCAGCCCTGGGTTTGATCCCCAGTACTGACAAAAAAATAAACAACATAGTTTTTCCCTTACCAAAAAGAAAAAAAACCTGTATTTTTATATGAAAACTAGCATCAAGGATTGGTGGGGGTGGGGGGAAGAAGTCTGAACATTATACAAGATCATTATCTGGACCAAACTGTGAATCATATTTCAGAGTTAACAGCTGTTTAATTTATTCCCTTCCCAGTAAAGGCAAAAAATCTAAAGCCCAAAGAACTTAAATGACTTCAAAACCAACAATTACTTGATAGTACTGATGGCACTGGACCCTGAACCCCTGGCTCCATTTGCCACCCGATACTACGGTCCTCACTTGTCACTCCTGCACAGGCAGCACAAAGCTGCAGGACCCAGGCCTAGCACAGGGGCCAAAGAAAAAGGGGGCACAGATGAGTCTCCCACACAGGGTCAGGTATGCTGGGCTGCAGCAGGCTAAAGCCTATGCCCTGCATGACTGGTACGTCAAGGTTATCTGTGAGTGACCCTGCAAAGCCCTCAGAAGGCCACACTGGAGCCCAGCATAACATCTTCTAGCAAGTCCAACAGGGCTGTTTCCCCCAACCCCAGCACTAGAATGAACTCCTGTGTCTTTGAGTAACAAATTAAGAATTAATCTTTTTTTTATTTTTAAACACTAGAAACCCCACTTAAAGCAGTGAGAGGTTCACATGAGAGAGGAAAGAATGGACGATCCAGGAGGTCATTTCTTACCTCAGCAACAGATGGATCCCCCACAGCACAGGCCTTTAGGTCTGCCAGAGCACAGGTGGCCAAAGTGTAGAGCGTACAAGGTCACCACACTCTCAGACCCAGGAGATGAAGGAAGCACAGAAAACACGGCAACAGAGAGACGAGTAAGAAAGAAGCCCTACCTGCGAACTTTCCAGTTCCCTGTCAGGATACTACGCTTAATTTTCTTCTCCTGTTCTTCATTCATATAGGGGATTCCCTTTTTGAGAAACTAGAGACAGGAAGAGAACAAGTGAGACGCGGCCTCTGAGGCAAGGAGCCTGAGTGAAGGAAAGCACTTGGTTTCCCAGGAACAACTAAGAAAGAAGGTAGGAAACAGGCAGTGTGGCCAGTGTGATGAGACTCGAACACACTCGGCCCCCTCTCAAACACAGTACCTTGTTATAGTTGAAGCCATATTGATTCAAAAACTGAACACTAGATGCCTGGAAAGAGAATTCTGTGTCCAAAATCCCAAATGTTGTAGGAAAGAGAAAGAAGTTGTACGAATGGGCTATAAACCTATTAAGAAAAAGAAAAACATAAGGAGATTAAAAGCAGTTAAAAACTAAATTAAAAATTAAAAACCAAAACAAAACAAAAAATCCCCTCTGGCTCATGGAGCAGGTTTCAGTGGGCTCTTTTTTTCATCCAGGAAGGACTTGAATGCCTACAGTCTTTCAAGTCCTGGCCAAAGGAAAAAGGCAGCGCTCTTACCCTTGGGGAACACGGTCTGTCACAGAGATGGGCCCTCAAAAATACCTCTGCCTGCACTCAGTCCCCCTCCACTGCTGACAGATGGGAGCTGAAGCCACCCCAGCTAAGCAAAGATGACACAAGGTCACCACAGAAAACACAGCAACAAAGAAAACAGGACACAGGAGGAGAAACAGGCCCTACGCACTGGCCCAGCCCCTCAGACGGAACATTCTTCTTGACGGCCAGGACTTGTGAGCAAACTGCTTTCACAAAGTTGCACAAGGGCCCACTGAATGGAGAGCAGAAGAAAGATGCAGGGCAGGGGTGGTGGGGAAAGAACCCACAAGAAAGGTCCGGCTTGGAGGAAAACCGGGAGGATGAGCCAGAATCTGCAGAGGATGGAACAGGTGAAGAGACAGAGGGGGACAGCACATGCAGCATCAATCGCAAAATGACTCAGATGCCCAGGAACGACCAGAAGGGGGCAGCTGTACAGCACACCTGGGCAAGAGTTGTATGTTGTGCAAAAGCTCTTTATACATACATGTTTGACTCTTCTTCAATACTGGAGAATACAGACAATCCTAGAAGAATGAAAACAGAAGTAATGAATGCCGAGGAAAAGCTACGTGAAGTTAACCACGAAGACAAAACATTTCCAACAGTGCTTTGTATACAGGTACTGTGTGGGTTGTAGAACAAGAAAGCATCCTCTGGAAAAGCAAAAGGACAGACTTGAAGTATGACAACCGTCAGACTGAAATTTGCATTGAAATTACTAAAACGTAACTGTTTCTTCAAACACAGAAATCTTGACATGTTCATAGTTTAAGTAACCAGCAGAAACACCAAAAGCCAAGAAGTAGAAAATTTTGAAACTTAACTGTTTATAATGCCTATATTACTAAAAAAGATCATACCCAAAGTAAAAAATATTTCAAAATGTGAGAACAGAAACATAACTAGGAGCCATTTCCTATACTTCTCAAAGAAAAATAAAATAATTAAGAAAAAGAGACACAACAGAAAAAACAGCAGAGGACTAGGGTAGAAAGGAAAATACACATACACTTGTGAAAAAGTGTTCAGAGTCACTCATAGTAAAAGAGGTCTGTACAATGTGACTTATGCTCTTCCTGTAAATAACATTTTATTGCAATAGTCATGATAAATGGTTTATATACTAATGACAGCTGATTTCCCAAAAGCAGGACTGAGTACGTAGTTGTAACAGAAATCACATTTCCAGCAAAACCTAAGATATTTCCTTCTAGTTGTTTACAGAAAAAGTTGTTGCCCCTCCAAAAAATTGTTGGCCCTGTACTATAAGATATAAGTCAGAAGAGCAATTAGATAATTTTTTTCCCTCTACTGGTTGGACAAAAAATTTTCAAATCAATAATACTAGGCGTTTGTTAGATTAATAGGTACATTCATTATTGTTAGTATAAACTGCTAAAAAATTTTTGGATCGTTAATAGGAAGAGGAGTAGTTTGGCAATGTACATCCAAAAAAAAGTGGTTTTGAACAGTGCTGGGACTCAAACCTGGGGACTCAAGCACACTAGGCAAGTACTCTATCATGAAGCTACATTCTCAACCAGTATACATTAATATACTAATGGACATACTCTGGAACTGCAATTGCATTGCTAGAAGCACCTAAAATGCAAATATTCACAAAAGTACAGTAATATATAAATTGTAAGCTAGTCAATGCAAATTTGTTTAACTGTACACAGACAGTTAAACAGAAGTATGAATTACTAAGGACTAAGTTAACAGATACATTCAGTTTGTAATAGTATACAACTGTTAAACATGAACAAATCTGGGCTGGGGGTGTGGCTCAACAGAATGCCTGCCTAGAACTCATGAGACCCTGTGTTCAAAATCCAGGACCAAAACACAAAACAAAAAATGAACAAGTCTGTATGTGCTGATATAGAAATATCTCTGGCCCGATCAGCCTTGTCAACTGGAGAAAAAAATCCCAAGATACAAAATATTCAGTCTTTTGTTTGTATAAATTTTCTTTTTAAAAAAAATATGTGGGCCAGGCGTGGGGGTGCATGCTTGTAATCCCAGCACTCGGAAGCTGAGCCAGGAGGACTGCCTGAGCTTGAGGTCATCCTGGGCCACATAAGTCAGTAGTTCAAGGCCAGCCTGCACTACACAGTGAGACCCTGCCTCAAAAAAACCAAAAGGAAACAAAAACAAAAACAAAAATATATGCACATGTTTTTACTTTACAGATAGAATAGATGACAGTGATTATTTCTTAACTCTTATTTAGCCACAGAAAATTCTGCTAAATTTTTCCACTTGCTTTAAAGTGCTGGTCCCATAAACATAATACAAAAAGATACCTGATGTCTTAAAAGTAATTTTTAACAACAAAAAACACAAAGACAATAAAGTGGGATTTTTTTTTGAGAAAGGGCCTCACTATGTGACCCAGGCTGATCTTGAACTCACTATGTAGCCCACGCTGGTCCCAAACTTGCTGAGATGTTTCTACTTCAGCCTCCTAAGTATTGAGATTATGAGCATGCACCACTACATACAGCTAAACAATAAAGTATCTTCTTGTGCAACTCATAAACATCTGAATATTAGACTCACCAATCTGACAGATTGTAAATTGCTGAATACTTTGTCGGGTCTTTAGGTACCAGTCAGAGGGCAAATCAAAAAGGCTGTGAAAAAAGATACATTGCATACCCTAAGCAAGGAGATCAGATCAGGGTGGAATTTTTTCCTTGTTACAGCAACTAGGAAACACCACTACCATTTAAGGACAACAGTTATGTCCCCCAATAGGTGGAAGCAACCCACACAAAATGCCCTTCGCCACAAAAGCCAATAGCATGTCAGTGAAGCAATGCTACCTAGTCAGGGTCTTATACAAAGGGGACCTGGGTGAGTCTCCTCTCTCTGGGGTCCAGACAGCTTTAGCTTTACCTGATCTGCTGGAGCGTGGACAGGTTAGAACGAAGTCCAGTGAACTCTATGTCCAGACCTGCAAGGGAGGCAACAAATACAGTCTCCAGGTGCAGAGCATGCCACCACTCTACACTGAACAAGGAGGGATCAAATTATGAGGTGTTGCTGGGCATGGTGGAGCCCTCCTGGAATCCTAGCACTCAGGAAGTTGAGGCAGGAGGATCACTGTGAGTTCCAGGCCAGCCTGGGTTACATAGTGAGTTCAAAGTCAGCCTGAACTACACTGCGAGACCCTTCCTCAAAAAAAAAAAAAAAAAAAAAAAAAGTGTTTAAATAAAAATTATTACGAGGGGCTGGGGATTTAGCTCAGCGCCACAGCACCTGCCAGGCAAGCCTTGCTGTCGTGAGTTCAATTCCCGGCACCAGAAGAAAAAACAAAAACAAAACAAAACAAAACAAAACAAAAATTATTACAGTTCTTTGTGTCTTTACAAGGTGTGGTTGAAAATACATACAGAAACATACGTACATACTGCGAACGCTGCTGCCAGATGCCATCCCCTATAGAGGTTGGCTCAGCGCGAGTGTGCCCACGTCCACCCTACTCTCTCGACATGGCACCTGGGAGACGTCTGGCTCTTCCCCGACTCAAAGCGACCTGGGAGGTCAACGCTTCGAATCAACTGCGGACACTGAGGCAGCTACCCTAGCGCATTAGAGCTGCTGCGGAAAAGGCCGTGCAGAATGCTTCAAGACAGCGGCAAGGACCAAGGACGCGGCTCAGGCCGCACCGGGGGCGCGACGCAGCGCGCCCTACGGCCATCGTCCCCGACATCCCCGAGTGGCGGCGGGGCGGCCGCCGCTCTCTGCGCTCCAGGAGCCGGCGGTCGAGGCCGCAAGCCGCGAACTGAAGCCGCCGGCCGCCGGGTGCCAGGCGCGGAGCGGCTGCGGCTCCAAGAGCCCGGGCCCGGCCGCCCTGGCGCTTAACGCCCGCTTCCAGCCCAGAGCCCCCTCCGGGCCAACGGCCCGCAACCACCGCTCCGCGTTTACCCACGAAGTCGGCCTCCCGGAGCAGCTTCTGCAGCAGCGGGAGGCTCTGCTCAAACTCGTCGGCGCCCACGTCCATGGCGGCTCGCGGAGGCGCCGGCGCGCGCTGCCATCCACTCGCCGCTTCCGCCTGCCTCGGCCTCGCCGGCCTTAAAGGGCTCGCGCACGCTGGCCTGGGCCCCACCCCACGCCTGCCAGTGGTCTGCAGCTTAACGATATCCCCAAGGATGAAAGGCGCGTGTAATCAAGGGCTGCCTGCTGGGCTGAGGACGTCCTCTGTGCCCCGGGACGCCCTACCCTCCCACTCCTGGCGGAAATCCCTGTGTACGGCATGGGTCAGGGCGATCCTGGTCACTAGCCCGGCAGCTTCCTTTCAAGCCTTCCTTTCAATTCTAGACTTCTATTTGCACAGCTTACTGGTGCTCCAAACAATATTTAAAGGGAAAGAAGGAAAAAAATTAAAAAGCTGCTTTTAAGTGCCTCTAGTGGGATATTTATTAGTAGAGGGCTGTTAAGATACCGGATGCTGCCGGGCGTGGTGATGCCGGTAATCCCAGCACTAGGGAGGCTGAGGCAGGAGGACCGTTGGGAGTTCGAGGCCAGCCTGGGCTACAAAGTGAGCTCAAGGCAGCCTGAACTGCATAGCGAGAACGTGTCTCAAAAAGACATAAAATATATAAATAAATAAATAAAGATACCAGATGCCGCAGCCTCACAATCAGTCACACCTTTTAAAATACTGGTGCATATGTATAGACTTGTGTCATCTTTGTGCAGGGGTCACACTAATCCTGTACCCTGTACCTTGCCGATTTTAATACGTATTGCTGAAGCCAGCACAAAAGTTGTGTCATCTTTGTAAAATTGAATAGTCAGATTGTCAACAAAAATCTGTTTCATTTCTAAATAAATGTATAAACGAAGTATTTTAAAAAGACCTCTAAAACCTACCTCAAGTGCTTACACATTCTTACATTTATCAAGTTAACCCCATACTTTAACCAAGGCATTTCAGAGAGCCACCGTGGTACACATCTCCCCAAGCACCAATGTTAGGTTAACCTGCAGGCCTTTCTGCCTTCCCCTCTGACTTAATTACAATTCTCACTTCACGGCAAGCTGAAGCCACACTACCCTCAGTCCGTGTCCACTTCCACTTGCAGTGCTTCCTGGCTCTCTTCTCCTCTGCTTACCTGCAGCGGGAATTAAGAGCCACAGGAGCTTAGCATTCATCTTTATCTTCACATACTGTTTCTAAGTTTAAACTAACACTGACAGCACCTGTTTAAAAAACAAAAACAGCTGGGCATGGTGGCGCACACCTGTAATCCCAGCACTAGGGAGGCTGAGGCAGGTGGATCACTGTGAGTTTGAGACCAGCCTGAAGAGTGAGAACCTGTCTCAAAAAGACAAAAAATAGTCCTACACCTTGAACAGCAAACAACTCACATTTACAGAGACCCCCTCACCATAAGCCACCCTTGACTAATATGTTTTACAGACCTTACATGTGTACCCTGCTTACAGGCAAGAAATTTCATACAAGCAGAAGGTAAGTTATTATGCCTTTATTTTGTAACTTACAATTTTAATTTGTCCCTTCCAAAGTTATAATTGATGATGCTTTCCTTAGATTATGTCCTTCACATCCAAAAATGGGGAAGAACTTAGCCCTTGATTAAAAAACAAAACCACATACTGGTACACACACACCAAACCTGACTACAAATAATCTTGCATTGTTACATTATTGCTATGAAACTTCCAGGCTGCTTTTTCCTCCAAGATGCTTTCTTTTGATGGCCATGGTAGTCAATAGTTTTACATCTACACAACATTTAATGCCTCTATTTCACTCATAGATTCTCCGAGGTTCCTGTAGCACCACACCACCTTCTGCCATGGCACTTTGTAAGCATTTTATCTGGTTTCAAAGATCAGAAACAAAAGAAAAGATTAAGTCAGCACACATTTAAAAGATTAAAGCTACAGATAAATAAGTTCACTTTTCAAGAGATAATGAAATAAACAATTGATCTGCTCTCGCTAACCTCCCAGGCTACACTGGTTTTTTTCGGAAAGTGATCTCAAAAATGACCTAGGTGAGAAAAAGGGAATTGACAAATAATCAGCAGAGTTTTAAAATACTTGGCAAGGACACCAGTATATAAATAGGAAGTACAATAGTTGACATTATGGTCTAAAAAGAAATCACTCTGAATTTGAAATCCACCACACACTGACTCTGATCTGTTTATGTATAGAATGGGAATACTAGTCCCTACTCTGTGGGTTGCTGTGAGAATTAAATGAAAATAATGCTGTCATAAACTCACCAGGCTCTAACAAATAGAAATCACTTGGAAACTATTATTATCTGAGTATTTAACATTAAGAATAACAAAGTACCTTTTATATGTTTTTAAAATTATTTTGCAGCACTGTAACACAGGGTCTCATGTAAGCTATGCAAGTGCTCTTCCACCAAGCCGCACCCATAGTCCTCCAATGCCCTTTAACTTTTAAGTACATGAAAACAAAAATACCGAGTCTGCAGCTGCTTCCCAAGGGGTTGGTTGGTAGACCATGAAGTTGATTCCTGCCTCTAAGCATCGCTGTGCCAGCACTCGTCCTATACTCTCACAAGCTACCACGTTTCTGGTACTATAAAGGTGCTGTCTAACAGCCCACTCACGCGTGGACGCTGACACCACAACCCGGCCATTCCAGTGCTCAACAAGTGCTTCCACATGATGCTGAGTCCTTACAACTCGCAACCTAAATGAGATGAGAATACAATCATAAAACAATCTATCCATCCCAAAGTTAAATTAAAGCAGATGAACAAATGCCTAAGTATTTCCCAAAAACTCAAGGTTTAGTTGATTTTACTTTGGATTATGAGACTATCTTCAATAATAATAAACCAAATATTTCACTTAACTTCAAGTATCAAAGAGAAACTTGGTATTTCTGAAAAGTTGAGTTTTACTTACTTACATGTATACGCCAAAAAAAAAAAAAAAAGACTTGAAGAGGCAGAGCTAAACTGCTGTGTGCTAGATAAATATACACTTTATACTTTTATTTCCCAGCTAACACCAAAATAAATATAAAGATTTCAATATAAAAACTGAAATTATAGGAATACTACAAGAAAACATGAGAATTTTTTAAATTATCTCAAAGGAAAGTAGACCTATTTAAGTAACACCAAACATGTCAAATGGCTTTTATACAAGATGGACACAATTTTCTGCATGGTAAAAAATAAGACAGTAAAGTCAAAAGATAAGCAATGAAGCTCTGGGTATACCTTCATGGTAGAGGGCTTGCCTGGTATGAACAAGGCCCCAGGTTCAATCCCCAGAACCACAAAAAAAAAAAAAAAGCAATGATAAAAGTATTTTAAACATATCTTTTTCAAAGGGCTAATTTCCACACTACATAAAATACCTTCTATCAGGAAAGGAAAAACACACACACACACACACACATATATATATATACACACACACACAATTGTACTTCTAATTTCTATTGGTTTATTGAAAGGAATAGTTAAATGTTTAATTGTTTTATCAGTCTTGCATGCCTATAACTGATAGTCTGAGCAACTACTTTGAATATAACAGTAAGTAATACAACCATTGTTAATTTCCTATCATCTTTTTTTGAAATTCTGTATAATTTTTTTGTTTTTGTGTTTTGTTTTTGTTATTTTGTTTTTGTTCTCTTTAAGATTAAAAAAAGGAAAAGAATGAAAATTTACAAAAAAACTTTCCATCATCAATAAGGAAATAACCAATAACTTAAGAGAGTAGGTGAAGAATTTGGTTTTTTGAGAAAGGGTCTTACTATACAGTGCAGGTTGGCCTTGAACTCACTGTATAGCCCAGGCAGGCCTGTAACTTGTGGCATTCTTCCTGCCTCAACCTCCCAAGTGCTGGGATTACAGACGTGCACCATCATACCCCACAAAGGATTTGAACAGTGTTCACAGAAAAGGAAAATATTAACAGCTTGTACATTCATGAAAATATACCCACTCTCAGAAATAAAATACAACGTCAAGGCAACTCATTTCAACACTGTAAACTAAAAGATAATCATCAACAGGGAGCCAGTTAACTAGAAATGTCCATAAAATCATATTCTACAGTTGGAATGTAGTACTTCACAACAATAGCTATTTACCAAGCATTCACTATATGTCATGTTTGTTCTAATTGTTTAAAGGTATATCTGAGGTCTCTAAACAATCACATTCTTCCACTTTTCTAAGCTGCAGAAACAGAGAAAAGTAAAGTGAATTGGGTAAGGTTATAGTTACTCAGTAATGAAACCGGGAGTTAAGGCTAAGAGTGGCTCCAGAGACAATGCTCTCAGCCACCACAAAGAGTCAAGGTGTGCTTTTAAGTGGATGCTTGCAGGAGACAGGGCTGGAGAAGGAAATTACAGGATGGTGCTCATGGATGATAACATGTACAGTTTTTAAAATATATTTATGATTTTATGTGTATTTCTAGAAAGATACACAAGAAACTATATTCCATTTTGAGTTTTATAACACATGTAAACATAGTTGACCCTCCATCTATAGATGCCAAATCCCTGGATTCAACTCATCACAGATGGAAAATATTTGGGGGAAAAACTGCATTTATATTCAACATGTAGAATTTTTTCTTTTATTATTCCTTAAACAGTACAGTATAATAGCTATTTACAAGGCACTTATATTGCATTAGATTTTGTGTTTATTTGTGTTTTTAGTTTTTGAGACAGTCTCACATCATAGTACAGGCTAGCCTCAAATTCAAGGAAAACCTTCTGCCTCAGCCTCCCGAACACTAGACTTACAGGTGTGTGCCATCACATTCACGTATTATAAGCAGTCTGAGGGGCTAGAGATTTAGCTCAGTGGCACATGTGCCTGCCTAGGAAGCGCGAGGTCGAGTTCGATTCCCGGTACTAGGAAAAATAAATAAATAAATAAGTAGTCTGAACATTGTTTGTTTTTTGAGACAGGGTTTTACTATGTAGTTCAGGCTGGCCTTGAACTCACTTTGTAGCCCATGCTAGCTTTGAACTCGCAGCCATCCTCCTGCCTCAGCCTCCCGAGTGTTAGGATCACAGGCATGTGCCACCATGCATGGCAAGACAGTTTTAAGTTATAGGAGAATGTGCATAGATTACATGCAAATGCTACACCATTTTATATAAGATACTCAAGCAACCACAGATTTCAATACCTTCTGGGGTCTTGGAGCCAATTCACCGTGGATACCAAGTGATAACGACATGATTTTTTCCCCCACTTTTAGGGTTTTATTTGGCACTGAACCTGGGATCTTGCACATATGCATACTACCACTGAGCTACACTCCCCACCTCTACATTTTTAAAAACTAAACCAAATTAAAGATAACACTCAAATGAGAAGATCCTCACTAAGAATACAAAATAGAAAAAGCGGGGCTGGGGATCTAGCTCAGCGACAAAGCGCCTGCCCGGCAAGCGCAACATCGTGAGTTCGATTCCCGGTACCGGAAAAAAAAAAATAGAAAAAGCATTAGGTTGCAATGGGGATTTTCCTGGTTTTGCTGGTGGCTCTGGTTAAAAAAAAAAAAAAAAAAAAACACCACACTCACTCATTTATTTAATTACTTATTTGTCTTTTTGAGACAGAGTTTAGCTACATAGCTTGCAGCAATCCACCTGCCTCAGCCTCCCGAGTGCTGGGATTCCAGGCATGGGCCACCATGCCCTGTAAAACTCACACCCTTTTAAAGGAAAAGTTGACAGCCTTTTTTCGTAAAGGGCCAAATAGTAAATATTTTAAGCTTTGTAGGCCATAGTCTGTATATACTGATCAACTCAGTCACCGTACTGCTAAACAAATGTAAATCCGAAACTCTCCTTTGTGGACACCAAAATTTGAATTTTATTTAAATTTCTAATGTCACAAAATACTAAGTTTTTCAATCTTTTTTTAAAAAATGTAAAAATAAATGATCATGGTGGCACATGTCTATCATCCTAGCACTCTGGGAGGCCAAGGAGCTCGTAAGTTCCCACTCCGTTTGAACAACTTGGCAATTAGCAAGACTCTGTCTCAAAAAAAAAGTAAAAATAATTTCTTGGATTACATGCCAACACTGACCCATAGGTCAGTTTTTGGCCTCTTACCTTAAACTATATATTCAATTAAAGAGGAGGGCTCACAATCTCTAGTCATTTCCCACTATTAATATTCCTAAACTCCCTGATAGTATGACAAGGCAGGGGAAGACATGTCTATAGACATTTAAATGATCAAAATACTTAATCACAGTAAAAAGCTCAGTGTTTCAAAAGATTTTTAGACTTAAGATCCAGAATATTTTAAGTCAACTGTGTGTATTTGTTTTTAACTCCTCACTATAAACTTTAAGTGAGATGTATTGCAGCAATTGTAACATGCTATTTATTATTCCTTCTCCACTTTCCATTATGAAAGTATTAAGAATTTTGGTGATAGGCATGACATAATTTTATTTTGGTAGTTTCTGCATCTAACACAGTAACTAACAAGAGTATCAGCCCTGCTGTGCAGGATGGCACACATCTGTAATCCCAGCACTTGGGAATCTGAGGCAGGAGGATCATCACAAGTTCAAGGCCAGCCTAGACTATATGTCAAAACCCTGTCTGAAAAAACAACAACAACAAAACAACAAAAAAAAAGTATAGGCCCAATGTTTGCTGAATAATTTCTAATTTGCCTTTACTTCTTTATATAGTCCTTAAGAAATATGCTACTTTAAATCTCCATCAAAGAAATAAGCAGCAAATAAATGCCTTCACTATGCTGCAGCATAGTGACATTAATTTAGTGTCCTGACTCCAGAATCATGTAAAATGTGTTTGAATCTTGGTTTTGGAACTTACTAAGCATGTTTCCCTCAGCCTTAATTCCCCTTCTGAAAAATGGTGAAAAATTGTTGTACCTGCTAGAGAATATAGTTTTAAGAATCAAATGACAAAATACGTTTAAAGCAACTAGCACAGTTTGTGGCAAAAAGAAAGTTTCAATCTAATGTAGTTCTTGGTAAATACAAAGTTCTCAATAAACAACCATCTTGGGGTTGGACACAAAGCTCAGTAGTAGAGCACTTGTCTGTCATGTGCAAGGCCCTTGGTTCCATCCCCAGTATGGCTAAATAAATAAAACAAAAGTATCTCATGTCCATAATAATCCAGTCATATTGGTCTTCCCTTTTCTATCCCCCGACCCTTAAAAATTTGTTTTCCCAAAGCGGCTAGAATGATCTTCAAACCCATATCACTCTGGCTGGAACTTTAAAACCTCATAGTTCCTAGGCAGTGAAAATAAAGTCTCAACTGCTGATCTTCATTTGCAAAGGTAATGACCCGGCTCCTTTTAAGCTTTGTAGGCCATAGTCTGTATATACTGATCAGCTCAATCACGGTACTGCTAAACAAATGTAAATAGGAAAATCTCCTTTGTGGACACCAAAATTTGAATTTTATCTAAATTTCAAGTGTCACAAAATATTAAGTTTTTCAACCTTTTTTTAAAAATGTAAAAATAAATGAACATGGTGGCACATGTCTGTCATCCTAGAACTCTGGGGCGCCAAGGGGCTCTTAAATTCCAGCTCAGTTTGGACAACTTGGCAATTAGCAAGTGACAATAATTTAGTGCCCCTATTTCCATTTTCCATCACTCAACCTTGGCCCAAGGAACTCCAACTACACTGACCTGTCAGTTCCTCAAACACTCAAGTGCATCCCCATTCTAGCTGTTCGAAACACTAGAATGCTTTTTCTAGCACGTGACTTTTTGCTTTTTCCTATTTTTCTGATCTCAGCTTTTGGAAAATCACCTTTTCCTACACGCCTTAGAAAACAACCTGTCTCCTACTCTGGCATTACCTTTAAGTTTTCTCCAGCACCATCTGCTAGCCCCACCTCTACACTACACGCTTTAGCTTCCTATGAGAGAATCCCAGGCAAACCTGGCGCCCTCATCGAATGAACTGCAGAAACAATCTATACGGTGCTGTGCACGCTGTCAGCCACTAGGAGACTTAATTACTTAATTACCTGTGCCAGAATTCGCGGGAGGGCCACACGGTCCCCCAACCCCGCTCTTTCCTGGCTACACCTAAGAGCTCCAGATTCCGGGGGTTTCTGTTCGTAAACTCTGGGGCAACGGCTTCATTTTCCACAGGCTCCGCGTCGGGCTTCACCGCTGGAGTGGAGCCGGTTGAGAGAGCTGCGAGCCGACAATCTAAGAAATGGAAACGACCACACGGATCCTTAAAAAAATACTGATACAGGTAGAACAGCAACGTGCTCTTAACTATTCCCATCCCCAATCTTTGGACTCTGAAAGGAGGGCGAAGTGAACGTTGTCATCGCACACCCTGATAAATAACATTCTGCCACAGTCATCACAATGCTGCTAGCACGATTACTCTACCCTACGTCCAACAGCATTTCCAAGAGGTAGGCCAGGTGGTGAACACTGGAATGCCAGCACACTGTGAGGCCGAGGCAGGAAGATGGCAAGTTCAAGCCAGCCTGAGCCATTTACAAAGGCCTTGCCTCAAAATAACGGGGTGGCGGGCAGAGGTGTAGCTCAGTGCCAAGGTCCTGGGTTCCATCTGAACACAAACAAATAAAATATGGCTTGTAAAATTCACTCACTGTGCAGGCACAGGGGAGTACGCTGAGAAGTGCAATAAGATAAATAACTCGGGTTCCTGTAAATCGGCAAATGCCAGAACCGTGACAAAAACGCCATCGCTGACAAGAAGCCGGACGAAAGCACGGGAGGACTGCCGTCTTTTCGTGACCTCAGAACGAGCAATTATCCCGCCTCAGCCATATTGCATCTGGAAGGAGGATGCGGACGGCCGCAAGGGAGCGGACCTCTGCTGTCCAAAACTGAGTGGCGAAACTCGCAATCTGTCACTTCGGCTCCGCCAATCACCGCATACGTCAAGGGGCACGCAGGCCGGAAGCCAACCCACCGCCTTCCGCGAGAGGCGCTCCGGGAGGATCAAGGGTGGGGGAACGCTATTGCCTCAAATTTAGCCACCAAGGAGGCCATCGCGTCCTCTGACGCCCCTTTGGGTCCTGTAGTCCCACAGCTCCCGCTCAAACTGACAGGGCTATACGTGTGAGGAAAAGGACAAAAGCCAGATGCACTGTTTTCAATTAACTAGAACCTTGCCCGTACTCCCCAGCGAAAGCCTTCCCTGATCCTTCCACGTGCAAACCCTCGTGAGTTCTAGAACAAAGCAGGGGCGATCGGCTTCATCCTCCCCGAACAAGCACTTAAGAAGATGGAACGTTCACTGCCTATGCCCCAACTCTTAACTCCGCCCACTGACCACTTTTTCTAGAACACACGAAAAATTTCAACGCGCACGCGCAGATCGCCTTCCGCAAGAATTCAAGCGTATTTCCTTCCCCCGTTGGTCCAACCTCATAACTTCCGATCTCTGTTCCGCGCCCTTCTACGGTATCCAAGGACGCATATACTGAGCCAGCCATTTTAAGGTTCCTCCTTTCCAGCAATTTTCCCGCTTCGCTGCCCCGCCCCTCCTTCCCGCCGTGCCTTGCAGCGGGGCCGGGGAGGGGGGCAGTGACAAGTTCTCTTACCCAGCAGCCTTCGCGGTTCGCGTGGTGCGGCTGGTGCGCGGAGGTAGTGCTAACACGCGGTCGGCACGAAATTGGACGCGAACCTCTCCGCGAAGATGGAGGGCCCTTTGTCCGTGCTGGGGGACCGCAGCACCGGGGAGGCGATCCGCTCGCAGAACGGTAAGGGGGGCGAGGCGGGGGCGGGCCTCCCGACACGGCCCGTGGGCGCCGTGCCCCGAGCGACCCCCGAGGAGCGCGGCCCCGGCCCGCA
>NW_004955439.1:21073151-21074801 GCF_000276665.1 Chinchilla lanigera
CATGGTCAAGGACTATATACTGTGATGAACAATGTGTGCTATACTTACATAGGCTGGCAGCCCAAGAGGTTTGTGTATACCATGTTCACTACAGACATCTGAGTGGTGTGTGACACTGTGGTAGTACAATTTCTGTCACATCAGTAGGAGAGAGCATTTATTTCAGGTCTATTACAGTCATTTTTTTTAAAGGCAGAATCGTGGTATGTAGTTCAGGCTGGCCTTGAACTTACTATGTAGCCCACGCTGGCCTCAAATTGGCAGTGCTTCTCATGCCTCAGCCTCCCAAGTGCTGGGATGACAGGGGTGCACCACCATGGCTAGCCAGATCCATTGTAACCTTACGGTACTAATTGTATTTGGTCCTTCCTTGACCAAAATGTCACGTGAGTGTGGCTCATGACTGCTTAAAACACTGAGTGATGTTCCGTACTCACGTGGCTTTATTATGTTTGTTTGTTTTTTTAATTGAATTTTTTTTGGTCTTTTTGACACAGGTTCTCACTGTGCATTTCAGGCTGGTCTTGAATTCACAATGAGCCTCTTGCCTCCCAAGTGCTGGGATTACAGGCGTACACCACTATGCCCGGCTTTATTGTGTTTTGAATCTCTCTTTAGCATACTTTGTCATTTCTCTGCTACACTTTACTGCTGCTTGGCAGCTTCACATGAATAGCACAGAGGCTGCAGACTTGTCCCAAAATAAAATTCTAGTTTCCTAACCTGCCTCCAACTTGTACTTTACTTCAGAACCACAGTCCTTCCCAGTTACCTAAGACATAAAATTTGTCTTCTTTCCAACCTGTTTAACCTGAGGAATGATCATCCTGTGCCTCTAATTGTACTGACTCTGTCTTGAGTTATCTTTGCATGTGATTCCCATATGGACAATAGATTGTCCTCTGAAATAGACTGGATAATAAATAGTTTTGCTTAAAAATAATTGCTGATTTTCTTTGCCAAGTAGGCACTTTAATGCGTTTATTTTCTGTTCTCATCTCTTTCTGCAGTCTCAAGTTTGGAACCCTTTCCTGACTTATTGCCCTGCTAGTGGACTGCTTTATTCTTTTGCTTGTCACGTTTGCCTACCATTCTAGTGATGCTGGTATCGGAAGTGTGTGGGTAAATCTTACCCACAGAAGATCCTGGCAGTGGGGCCCGTTTCCTTTTCCGTTTTCCCCATTCACAGTACATACCCAGTGCAGGACCTGGCCGAGTTGTATACGGGCAGGTTTAGTCTTTCTCCATACAGTGTAAGACTCCTGCCAGTGGTAAGCAGCAGGAGATCAAGACCCCTGTCTTTTTTCAACACTTGTTGACTAGGAACTCAAATTGGAGTTTGGAGAGCCAAAGGGTGGTTTTTCATTGCTTGAATTTTTTGAGTAGTTCAGATAAATAATTTGGGTTTTAAGTTGGGGAGGATCGGCTGGTAGAATTTAACCTACAGCTGTTTTGAAGGAAATGCCTAAAGGAAGTTATAACTGCATTATTAAAAGACAGAGAAGGTAACTCCGGGTTACTAAAATACTTCCTTTGTAGAGAGTCAGACATCACGAAAGAGAGAATTCAGAAGATCCTGGCAACTGGGGCCAATGTGATTCTAACCACCGGTGGTATTGATGACATGTGTCTGAAGTATTTCGTGGAGGC
>NW_004955439.1:21081371-21086194 GCF_000276665.1 Chinchilla lanigera
ATGAAAAAGTGTACAAAAGAGCCAGGAATATTGTTATATTCCAGCCTCTGGACACTAAACCTTGGAGAGGTGGTTTTTCTACTGTTCACCATTCCACAACCTCCCCACAAGTGTTTGTGTTTACTCTGCCATATGTAACCAAGAGCCAAGTTTTGTTCCACCACCCCTGGCTATTATTTCTATCAGGCTTCATCTGCTGTTTTTTTATTAGTACATGCTACAGTACATAATGTTCACATTCATCCTAGTGAGAGGTCCATGTACTTAACATATCTTAACTGTTGTCCTTTAGGTACCCTTTAGAGCACATCCTTAACCTACTGGATGGAACAAGTGTACAAAAGAGCCAGAAGGAATAGCATATGCAGGGACCCTGAGGCAGAATTCCAGGAGCTGCAAGGACTTGGTGTTGTGGATTGGAAGTGTTGAGTTTGAGGTGGTGTGCAGGGGTACTGGAAAGTCAGGGGCACGCTGATCATGCAGGTCCTTGTAGATCATGGTATAGTCTGGCAGTAACAATATAATTGCTGAGTGTTTTTGTTTTCTTTCGGTGTTTTAAGACAGAGTCACTGTAATTCAGGCCGGGCTTGAACTTAGTGTGTAACCAAAGCTGGCCTCGACCTTGCAGTGATCTTTCTGTCCTCCGCCTGCCAAGTGCTGAGATTACTGGTGTGCTCCACCATGCCTATCTTGGCTGTTAATGATTACCTGTCTACCGTGAGCCTCCCAATGGAAAACAGTACTTTCTTCTGTCATTTTTCACATTTTGCAGGTGAAGGAATAAAGGCACAGAGCAATTATATGACTTGCTCCAGTGCCAGCCACCAGGTTTCCCTGACTCTGAAGGCCCTTCAAGTGTATGTCACTAGTTCTTAGACTTACAGAAACATCAGAGCCACCTGCTGAAGTAACACTACAGACAGAACCTGCAGAGCCTCACAGAGGGACTCCTTAGGGACCCAGACCTTCCAGAACTTAGTGCAGGGCCGACCCATGCTGATGACCTCAGTGCAGCTGTGGATCCCGTACATGAGACCTCCACCTTCTTCTGTCTCAACAGATGCCTAGGTTGGGATAACTGGTGACATGACCCTTCTGGTTTTTTTGCTGTTTCTTATTTTTTGTTTTGTTTTTTTTTTTTCTTAGAGTCTCACTCTGCAGTTCAGGTTGGCCTTGAACTCACTTTGTAGTCCAAGCTGGCCTTGAACTCAGTGATCCTCCTGCCTCAGCCTTCCGAGTGCTGGGATTATAGGAGTGCACCACCACACCCGGCTGACCCTCATCATCATCCTTGGCTTCCACTAAGGCCTAGTAGAGAAAAACAAAACTTGGCTCTTGGTTACATATGGCAGAGTAAACAAAAACACTTGTGGGGAGGTTGTGGAATGGTGAACAGTAGAAAAACAACCTCTCCAAGGTTTAGTGTCCAGAGGCTGGAATATAACAATATGAAGAAGAGAAGCAGGAAGGGAGTCCCCACAACCCAGCAAAGATCTGACGTGACATCCCAGTCTGGGCAACATAACAAGTTAGCAAAAACCCTGTCTCAGAATAAAGAGCGAAAAGAAACGGGATGTTGCACAGTGCAAAGGTCTTAGGGTCAATTGCCAACACCACAAAGAAGTCTCTGTAAAAGAAATTCCTAAAGATTAAATTACTAAACATACTTTATAGCTCATGTGTTTCAGCCATTTGGCTCGTGCATGAAGTACATCTCAGAAGGAATGAAATGTACAATCATAAAGGCAATTGGCAATAAGTTTAGAAGTTAAACATGAAAAAAAAAAAAAAAAAAATCTGTAGTGAGAATTGAAGCCCAAAGGGAGAGTAAAGGGAAACCTCAAGGCAGGAGGAGGTGGCAGGTGGTGCTTTGTCCTTGAATCCTGACACACTGTGTCTGAGGGGCAGCTTGAACCTGCAGAAGCACAGTAACTACAGGTGACCCCAGGGGTCTCCACGAAGAAATGCAGCAGTGGACTGCAGTGGCTGGTGAGTTATTCCAGTTTAAATGTCCCCCAGAAGTGGGCATCTGGCCTGTAGCCATCTTAGAAAAGAGCCAGCTGAGCTTAGAGTTCAAAGCATCTGTGGGCTGGCTCCATCTAGTGGCTCCCAATGTCACGGTGAGGCAGAAGCCCGGCGTGGTGGCGCACGCCTGTAATCCCAGTACTCGGGAGGCTGAGGTAGGAGGATTGTTGCAAGTTCAAGAGTAGCCTGGGCTACAAAGTGAGCTCAAGGCTAGCCTGAACTGCATAGCTAGACCCTGTCTCAAAAAGACCAAAAAAAAAAAAACAAACAAACAAAAACCTGAAGAACCAAGTTAAAGTCAGCAGCAGGAGGTCAAGGAGCAAAGTTCAAGCCAGCAGGTGGCACACATAATGTTGCAGGCTGAACAAATCAGGTTCCAGCCTTACAGCTAAAAAGTAGCCTGAACTTCAGTGGAAGTAAATGTGCAGGTTTGCTGGGGTTATCCACTACCCTGCCATAAATGTACGGCTGGTTTGCTGGGGTTAATCAACATAGAACTGGACTCTGTATAACCACCCTATCCACCCTATCTGTGACAGCAGAAATGTGCCCTGGCGTGGACTTTTTTCTTTTTTTTCTTTTTTTTAAATATGTGTGAACATTGTTTCTGGTTTTCTTGCTGCTGTTCTGCTCTGTTCTTGTTTTTGTATCTTTTCTCTTTCCCTCCTGTTTTCATCAGTTTCCCACAGTTCATGTAATTTTCCTTCATCTTGCAGCCTTGCTTCTACTACCTTCCTCTTATTTTTTCCCCCAACCTCTTTTAAATTTCTTCCCCTAAAGGTAAAATCACCATACTGAGGGCATATTCATTGTATACAATTTTCTACTTCATTTTACATTTTCTTATATAACCACCAATCTAGATCATACAGTTTATGTGGCAAACTAATAGTTACCATAGTTTCTAATTTTCTAGGCTGTGTTTGATGTTGTTATTACTCCTGATTGTACTACTTTCCTTTAGCCAAGGTGACATAATTGTTTTCTTTGACATAATTGTGATACAGTTGTTTTTCCTGGTATAACAAGACAGAGACTGCCTAAAGGTCATAAACAATACTATAGGTCTGTGCCAAAGAACCAGGGGCTAAGCCAAATAAGCATCAACTTCTCATCCCCCAAAAAACTGAAGAGATAAGATCTTGCAACCAACTCAAAACCCAAAAACCAGCTACACCTGGAAGATGTCTCTAAGAAACCACAGGAGTCCTAATTTATAAGGATTCTAAATGCTAGTAATAAAGCTACCTGACATAAGCAATTTGCAGGCACCAACCCAGGAATTAGATTTTAAAAATTGGAATATGAGACAACACTTTAGCAAGATGCAATCCCAGGCTTTGAGCTCACTGAAGGCAAATCCAAAGGGCAATGAAATGAAGCAATTTAAAAGTAATTGCTGCACTCCTGTACTCTCTGAAATAGTAAAAGCAGAAGTAACAAAGCAGAGAAATGAGGCTCTACAAAAAATCAAATCTGAAAACGGGATATAGCTCAGTGGCACAAGCGCCTGCCTGGCAAGTGCAAGGTCCTGAGTTCAATTCCTGGTACCAAAAAAAAGACAATTAAATCTGAGACAACCTCTCAGATAACTACAGAGATGGTGACTATATTGAAATTCTACAGTTTAAAAAATAGAGGAGCATAGGAAAATTCTGAAAAGCATGAACACCCAACATAGGAAAGAAATGGAATCCATGAAACAGATTCAAACAGATATCCAAGAGATTAAAAATTGCACTGAAGGAATATGCAGCAGAATAAACCAGTGTGAGGATAGAATATCAGATCTAGAAGACAGGATTGCAGTTAGCAATCATGAAAGATTTCTTAAAATTAGCAAGAGACCAACAGCTGATAGATGATGGAAAGAAAAATAACATAAGATTCATCTGAGTCGCACACCTATAATGCCAGCACTCCGGAGGCTGAGGTGGGGGATTGTTGTGAGTTCGGGACCAGCCTGGGCTACAAAATGAGCTGAAGACCAGCCTGAACTGCATAGTGAGACTCTGTCTCAAAAAGAGACAAAAAATAGAGATTTATCTGAGTCCATGGAAAAACACAGGAAAACCCAAACAACAGTAAAAACCTGTTCACAGAAGTAATGACAGAAACTTCCAAGGAAGGACACTTTTTGACATACACTAAGTGAGGCATATAGAACTCCAATTAGCTATGATCAAAAAAATCTACACCAAAGTGTATGATAGACAAGATTCTAGAAATTCAACACGAGACCAGGATATTAAAAGCTGTTGGAGAAAAACAAATCACCTATAAAAGAAAACCCATCAGGATCACAGGAGACATCTCAACACAAACTCTCAAGTCAAAGAGAGCTAGAAATGAAGTATTTCAAGCTCTAAAAGTAATGTCCACTCCAGATTGATGTATTCCCCCCCAAAAAAAAGACACTATCAGAAATTGATGGAGTAATAAGATACTTCAACAAAAAAGAACACCTGAAGAAATTCATGACCACCAAAGCAGTACTCCAAAATGTTCTGAAGCACTTTTTAGAAAGAGATAACAAGGACAACTCCATGAACTCCCAGAGAATGCATCCACCAGGCAAGGCAAACAAGGAACCAATAACAGGAACATAATCCGACAAGAATAAGTCAATACATAGCAGTTATGACCATCAGTGTAAAGGATCTCAATTCACCAATCAAAAGAACCAGAATGGCAGAATAAATGAAACATGAAAAAAAGGAGTGGGGGCCTGGGGATTTAGCTCAGCGGCACAGCACCAGCCTGGCAAGTGCAAGGTCATGAGTTCAATTCCGGTACCG
>NW_004955439.1:21086354-21114309 GCF_000276665.1 Chinchilla lanigera
GAACTCGCAACGATCCTCCTGCCTCAGCCTCCCGAGTGCTGGGATTACAGGTGTGCACCACCACACCCAGCCTTGTGTTTGTTTGTTTGTTTTGTCTTTTGAAGAAACATATTTAATTCAAAAAGAAATTCAAAGACTGAATGTCAGTGGATGGGAAAAAAATACTCCATGCAACAAGAACCCAGAAAAAAAGCAAGAATAGATATTCTATTTGCAGACAAAGATGTTTTCAAGCCAAGGCTGATTAAGAAAGACAAAGAAGGTCACTACACCCTTGTAAAGGGAATAATCCAAGAGGCAGAGATAAAATCATAAATATATATGTACCAAATACCAGTCCACCAAGCTATATAAAATATTGTGCACAAGAAAAATCAAATGAGCACTAATACAATTGTATGGGGGACATCAATACCCCACTGTCATAAAAAGATCAATTAGACAAAAAAAATCAACAAAGAAATAACAGGACGGAACCAAACTTCTGAACAAATGGATTTAGTAGATATCCACAGAGTGTTCTACCCCACAACATCAGAATACTCGTTCTTCACAGCTGCACGGGGGACTTTCTCCGATATAGACCCCATACTAACTCATAGGTCATGCTTAAGTAAATGCAAAGGAATTGAAATTACCCTATGCATATTATCAGACTGTAGTGCAATGAAATTGGTAGTCAACGCCAAAAGAAACCACAAGAACTTCAAAATTACATGGAAATTATATAACACCCTCCTGAATAAACAATGGATCACAGATGAAATTACAGAAGGAATTAGACATTCTCTACAATTAAATGAAAATGCAAATACAACATACCAGAGCTTCTGGGATGCAATGAAAGCAGTCCTATGAAGGAAATTTATAGCAGTGAATTCTTAGAAAAAGAATGAGCTCAAATAAACCTCATGTTGAACCTTAAGCTTCTAGAAAAAGAAAACTCAAATGCAAACCTCGTACAAGGGAGGAAGTTATTAAGATCAGAACAGAAATTTATGCAATAGAGACTAACAAAACAATACAGTGAATCAATGAAGAGGTATATATGAATTCCAAAGCTGAATAAAGAATACATATAAAAATTCTAAATAAACCAATGTAATTCAGTGAAATTGAAGATGTAATAAAGAAAAGCCCATGCTCTGACAGATTCACTGCTGAATTTTATGAGAAATTTAGAGAAGACAAAATGCTGTTACTTCGTAAACTTTTTAATGAAACTGAAAGGGAAGTAATACTTCTAAATTCATTCCTGGAAGCAAGCATTATCCTGATACCAAAACCAGAGAAGGATCCAACCGAAAAAGAGAACTATAGGCCTATCTCTCCAATGAACATAGATACAAAAATCCTCAGTAAGATATTGGCAAACAGAATGCAGCATATCATCAAGAAGATTATACACCATGACCAAATAAGATTCATTGAAGGTATGCAGGGTTGATTCAACATATGCAATTCTATAAAGGTAATACAGCATATCAACAAAGCAAAGGATAAATGTCACATGATCATCTCAGTAGATGTAGAAAAACCATTTTACAAAGTCCAACACCCACTCATGATAAAAACCGTACAAAAAAATTGGAATAAATGATCTTTATCTCAATCTGATAAAAGCCATCTATGACAAACCAACAGTCAACATCATACTTAATGGACAAAAACTGAAAGCTTTCACTCTAAAATCAGGAACAAGACAAGGATGTCCACTACCACCACTCCTATTTAATACAGCTCTGGAAACATTAGCCACAGCAATTAGACGAGAGAAAGAAAAGGAGTAAGGATAGGAAAGGAAGAAGTTAAATTATCATTATTTGCAGATGACATGATACTCTACATAGAAGACCTCAAAAATTCCACCAAAAGACTTGTAGATTTAATAACCAAATTCAGTACTGTAGCTGGACATAAAGTCAACACTCAAAAAATCAACAGCATTCTGGTACTCAACAAATTCACTGAGAGAGAAATTAGGGAAACCACACCCTTCACAATAGCATCAAAAAAAAAAAATTTAGAACCAGGCATGGTGGTGCACGTATGTAATCCCAACACTCAGGAGGCTGAGGCAGGAGGATCATTGTGAGTTCAAGACCAGCCTGGGCTACAAAGTGAGCTCAAGGCCAGCCTGAACTGCATAGCCAGACCTTGTCTTAAAAAAAAACAAAAAAAACTAACAATTCAATCTAAAAAAGGAAGTAAAAGATCTATACATTGAAAATTATAGTAGTCTGAGAAAGGAGATTGAAGATTATATCAGAAAATGAAAAGATATCCCTGTTCATGGGTAGGGGGAAACCAACATAGTGAAAGTGGCTATATTCCTCAAATTGTTATACACATTTAAAACAATTCCAATCAAAATACCATTAGCCTACCTCACAGAACTAGAGAAAACATTCCTGAAATCCATTTGGAAACAGAAAAGACCTAGAAGGGCTGGGGATTTAGTTCAGTGGCACAGAGCCTGCCTGGCAAGCGCGAGGTCGTGAGTTTGATTCCCAGTACTGGGAAAAAAAAAAGAAAAAAAGAAAAGACCTAGAATAGCAAAAGCAATTCTGGAAAACAAAGGCAAGGCAAGGGGCATCACAATCCCTGATTTGAAATTATACTACAAAGCCACTGTGATAAGATCAGCATAGTACTGGCAAAAAAACAGACCTGAGGATCAATGGAACAGATGAGAAGATGCAGACATAACTCTAAACACACTCAGCCACCCTCCCTTTGACAAAGGGGCCAAACATGTTCACTGGAAGAAAGATAGCCTCTTTAATAAACGGTGCTGGAAAAACTGGCTGTCTACATGCTGAAGATTAAAGCTAGACCCATGTCTATCACCATGGACTAAACTAAAGTCAAAATGTATCAAAGGTCTAAATATTAAAATAGAAACACTAAATCTACTGGAAAAGAAAACAGGTAGAAATCCTGAAGACTTAGGGGTAGGCAGAGAGTTCATGAATAAAAACCAAACTGCATTGGAAGTACTTCAAGAAATCAACAACTGGGATCTCATCTTATTAAAAAGTTTTTGCACATCAAAAAGAATCACCAACAGTGTGAAAAGACAACCCACAGAGTGGGAAAAAATTTTAGCCAGTTGTCTCTCAGACAAAGGACTTCTATCTAGAATATATAAAGAATTTTTAAAAAACCAGGCCCCTCAAATTCAAAGGCCCAATCCAAAAATGGGCATCTGAAATGAAAACACTTCTCAGATGAAGAAATACAAAAAGCAAATACATGAAAAAATGTTCAACATCACTGGTCATTCAAGAGATACAAATTAAAACAATACTGAGAGTCCATCTCCAGAAAGAATGCCTATCATCAAGAAATCAACCAATAACAAAAGTTAGCAGGGCTGTAAAGGCAAAA
This sequence comes from Chinchilla lanigera, assembly GCF_000276665.1. NCBI lineage: Eukaryota > Metazoa > Chordata > Mammalia > Rodentia > Chinchillidae > Chinchilla > Chinchilla lanigera. The sequence goes on from NW_004955439.1 coordinate 21,089,745, forward strand.
GGAACCCTTCTCCACTGTTGGTGGGAGTACAAACTGGTATAACCACTGTGCAAATCAGTATGGAGATTCCTAAAAATAACTAGGATTAGAGGTCCCATTTAACCCAGCTATTCCCCTTCTGGGTATCTTCCCAGAAGAATTGAAAACATCATACCGCAGTGATATATGTGCACCCATGTTTATAGCAGCACAATTGGTAATAGCTAAATCTTGTGAACAACCGGAATGCCCATCAACTGAGCAATGGATAAAAAAGATGCAGTCTTTTTATATAATAAATACTACTAAGCCATAAAGTATAAACTTGAGACTTTTATAGGTAAATGGATGAACTAGAGATACTCATAAGTGAAATCAATCAGACTCACATGTGTAAGTGTCACATTGTCTTCCTGGTGTGAGGAACTAAATAAATAAGGTCCAAAATGCTCAATAGATATTGTAAAGTGGGAAGAAATTATTCAAAAGAAAAAGGGAACTAGGAGGGGGAAAAGGGAAAAGGCAAATAACAAAATAGTTATACAACTAGTTTCTTTTCAATCATTGAAAAGAAAGTTTTGTGCTAATATCATTTAGAGAAATTTTTAGGACCATATCTTGTACTCTGAGTAAATACTTTAAAGATAACAATACTCAGTGTATTAACTATTGTTATTCTCCTATTACTTTGTTATGAAATTTTTACTTTTTTCCATAAAATAAAAATATTCCCTATGATGAATGTTATCATTATGTATATCTCAAATGTACCAATTAAAAACAAACAAAAAATAGATATGGCAGAGCAGGTCAGAGAAATCAGTCAGCCTGTGCAGGGACACTGGGCCCTGTGGGTCCCCACACACTTCCAGCTGGTACTGTTTCATCAACAGCTATTAAGTAGAGACACCCCACTCCACTGGCTGCTGCTTGTTCTATAGGCACTCCCTCAAATGTCCCCTCAGGAAAACCTCTCCCATGAACCACTCTCAGAACTCGTGTGTCACAGCATTCATGACAGCTCAGGTCCAACCACTATTGATAAGATGTTCTGCTCAGTGTCTGTCTCCCAAGTGCCCAGAACATGACCTGGCACATAGCAGGGACATGAGAAATATGTCCTGTGCTCAGCCCTTTCGATATATTGTTACCTCCTTTTTTTTTTTTTCAAAACAAAACCATCAGGACAGGACTTGTCCCTAAGTCTCAGATAAGAAATCAGCTCCATGTACTCCAGCACAGTCCCTAAACTGCTGCCCCACACTTCTGCCAGCTACCTCTTCTCTCAGTTAAAGGACTTCTCAGCCTGCCAGTCAGGGCATCATGCAGGGGCAATGAGCCACCCTGGTAGGAAGACAAGGGGCAGGCATGCCATGCCCCCAGAGACCAGGCCAAGTGAGAGCCTTTGATAACCTCTAAGTCAGACTGTGATCAGGTGTGAGGGCTGGGGCAAGGGAGTGAGCGCAGGCGAAGAGGAGGCCCTGCCACTGGGTGCTGGCAGTGGGTACTGGCAACTCCTCACTGGCAGGGCACACAAGGGAGTTAACAGAAGGTGAGGGCAGAGGAGGGCACGCGTGTGATGACTTGGGGCCTGGTGTCAGGGGGATGAGATTTTGAAGCTGAAATGTGATGCTGTATAGTTCTTGGCAGGAGGCTGTGTAGGGGAAGCTGGGAGGGACCACAGGGTACACCCCTTCCCTTGCTCCAGGAGAAGCACGCCCACCCCCTGCCATCCCACCCTTACTCAGTGGAGGTTCCTGCTTTCTCACTCTTCTTTCAAGACTGCCAGAAGCTAGAAGAAGAGCCAAAGTCTGAAGATCTTGAGGCTACTAGGGGCAGGTGAGAGGGCAGGGAGATGGGGCTGGGATCAGGCTCAGCCATAAACCTGGTCTCTCCCTCCCCCGGTGCAGCGGCTATGGTCCATCCTAACAGCCTGAGCTGCAGCCCAGAGGAGCAGAAGGCTGGGCTAGAGCAGGTGCAGCTTGATGATCCTTTGGGGAGCCTGATCTGTCGTCACCTGGTATCATGTCCAACCTTTGGCAGCCTTGTCTGGCCCCTGAATATGCTCTAGGATCTCCAGCATCCTACACTGCTCGCTGGAACCCTACTATGTACAGATGTTAAAATGGAAGTCTAGATGGGCATGGTGGCCACTCTAGAGGCTGAGGCAGGAGCAGCACAAGTTCAAAGTTAGCCTAAGTAACATTAGGATCCTGTCACAATTTTAAAAAGGACTGGGGGTGTGGCTCACTGGTAGAGCTCTTGTCTAGCATGCTTAAAGCCCTAGGTTTCATCCCCACTACTGGAGAAAAGTGGGGGGTGGAGGACCGGTCCTGCAGCACCTTCCCCACGCCTGAGGGGCTGTGCCGCGTGCTCTCTGGCAGCATGCTCCAGCCCCATGACACAGCCCTGTCCCAGTAGCATGAGGGGGAGAAAGGGCACTTTTGTCTTGACTGGCTGGAAGCTGGAGCCCCAGCTCGTCCTGCCTGCCCTCAGCAGCACAAACACTGCAGTCTGGTATCTCCGAAGTCAGTGGCCCTGCCCTCCCTGTGGCCCTTTCCAGGGTGCCGGCAGGGACCCTGAGAGCAGCTGCAAGCCCAAGGCATCCAGCAGTTGTGGCAGAAGTTGTCCAGATCAATGAAGGAACGAGTGAACGGGGGTGGTGAGCAGAGGTGGGGTTGGCGAGGTGGGAGGCCCTGGGGGCTGAAGGGAGTGTTGGGCTGGTGGCTGGGGAAGGCTGCCTAGGGTTCTGTCTCTTGGAGAGAGCAGGGTTGTGGCAGTTGCCTGACAAGAAGGTCAGCACTGGCTCCCAGGTGAGAGTCCCACAGCCCTGGCAGCCACCTGCCCCAGGCCCTTTCACTTGCCTCCAAAAGAGGCAGAGGGGCTCAGGAGGCCCCTTGTAGGCTGTGTAGGCAAAGCAGCAGGAGAAAACTTAGCTCCTAGTGCAAGAGTTGGTGGGTTGCTTCAGAGCCTCCTGCCCAGCTTAATGCTAGACCAGCATCCGCCCTGGTCCCTGCCCCTGCCCCTGCCCTGCCCCCTACAAGAGAGTGATGAGGGAGATGCTGCACAGGTACAGTTCTGCCCAGGTCAGCTTAGTGCTGAAGGCCCCACAGCCAGAGACCCTGCCCCAGCCCAGCCCCATGCTGCCCCCACTTGCTTTCAGATCCCTGCTGTCAGCAGCATCACTCTGTTTCTATTTGTTCTCCAGATGGCCTTGGACTTCACACACCTGCGAAGACAATTGCAGGCTCAGGCCTGCTAAGTCCGAGGTTCTGCTACACCCTGCCAGTGTCTTGGCAGGGGACACTGTGAGCTCATCTCACCTCCCCTTGCTCTCCCCAGGGTCCCTTCTGTGTCTTTGTTTTGCCATCATCTCTTGAGTGTTAACTCCCTTGTGTGCCCTGCCAGTGAGGAGTTGCCAGTACCCACTGCCAGCACCCAGTGGCAGGGCCTCCTCTTCGCCTGCGCTCACTCCCTTGCCCCAGCCCTCACACCTGATCACAGTCTGACTTAGAGGTTATCAAAGGCTCTCACTTGGCCTGGTCTCTGGGGGCATGGCGTGCCTGCCCCTTGTCCTCCTACCAGGGTGGCTCATTGCCCCTGCATGATGCCCTGATTGGCAGGCTGAGAAGTCCTTTAACTGAGAGAAGAGGTAGCTGGCAGAAGTGTGATGAAGTGGTTCATACCCACATCCTGGGCCCAGACCTGTCTGGACAGGCAGTGCCAATGCCCCACCAGGTTGCAGAACCCCCCTCCCTCAAGAGCGTCTGAGTGCCTGACTCTGACCCTTGGGCGCTGACACCACTCCTAGCCCCTAGGCCTGAGACCTGGTTTACAGGCTTCCCCCCTCTTTCCCCTCCCTCCCTGGCAGACTCTACCTCCCTTGGCCCTGCACCCCGCCCATCATCCCTGCATCCCTACCCCCATTCCCAGCAGGAATAGCAAAGGCTCCAAGGTCCCCAAGATGCCCTGACAAAGTAATCTCAGGGAACAGCAAAAACAGGTGGACTCTGGACCATAGCACTTTTTTAACCCTTGTGTGGTCCCTTCAGAATCCTGGCTTTAGTCAGAAAAAATCGAAGATAGTGCACGTGTAGGTTGGTGGGGATCCTCCTATACAAGGAGCTCTTAGGAATGTTTGCAGTGCTGTTTCCCACACAGCTTCGTCTTCCTGGAATCAGTCAGGTCATGTTCCCAAACCAGGGCTCTCACCAGCTCTGTGACCGAATGCCCAATTCTCTGATCTTTATTTGACTCGTCTCTGAAACACGGTCATCCCCACCTCAGAGATGATACCTGTGACAGTCTCAGCCCAGGGTGGGCCCAGACACGTCAGGTGAGGATGCTCACACAGGACGAGAGGGCAGGGGGCAGCATGGCTTGCCGCCCCTCACCACCTGGGCATGCTGTGCTGCTCAAGTATGGTGACAAAGCTGAGCCACTGGTGGGTGTTGTGCCAGGAGCTGAGCTGGCCAGACTGCGGCTGCTCACGCTGAGGGATCTGTGCTGCCCTGGCGCCGCCAGTCCCAGATGGACTCACATCCACACTCGGGTGGTAGCAACTGCGTCACCTCAGGGCCTGGGTTTTGGCTCTGTTCCACCATCCACTCCCTCCATCACCCTCCCAAGGCCCCAGCCTTCCCATCTGTGAAATGAGAATAGCTCTTTGGAGAGAAATGAGTTGACGTGTGTGTAAAAGAAGTCTGGACAGAGTCAGGCATGGTGCTGCACACCTGCAATCCCAGATCTCAGGAGGCTGCGGCAGGAGGGATCACAAGTTCAAGGGAAGTCTGGACTACATAGCAAGTTTGAGGCCACCTCACTACAAAGTGAAATCCTGTCTCAAAAAGAAAAAAAGGCAAAAAATACAAAACAGTAGTTTGGAGGGGCTGGGTTTATGGTTCAGTGTTAGTGTGTGTGCTTAGCCTGCACAAGGCCCTGGATTTATTCCTAGTAACTCCCACAGAAAGTTTGGAGGAGGCATCATAAAAGGGTAGATAATACCACTTGTTTTCTGTCCATTTCTGCTTCCTCTTCCAATATTCTAGGTAATGGACCATTCGATCACTCACTTAACATGCATTCAGGTGTCTATTGTACCCAGCTCTGAGCTGGCCACTGGGCACACAGGAAAGAACTGAACTGTTTCTGCCCCTTCAGAATGTTGAGGCAGGCAAGGGAGAGGGATGACTACATTCACAAGGACAACATGTGATAAGATGCGCTAAGGAAAAGCCCAAGAGATGTGTGTGAACCCAGCCAAGGTGAGCACGCCCCTTCCAACCAGGGGAGTCCAGGAGCTTCCCTGACAAAGAAACCCCTGGGGGTCAGTCAGATGAGAGAGGAAAAGAGCAGGAAGAGAAAGGCATTTGCACAGCTCAGGGGTAATGAAGCAGCTTCATGCCTGCCTGTCTGTTAAAGAAGAAATGTGTTTGTGAGCAGGATCAGCTTTCTTGGCTCACCCTTGCTTCCTTCCTTTCTTGCTGTGGTGGGGACTGGACCCAAGGCCTAACACACGCTAGGCAAGAGCTCTGCCCCAAGCTACATTCCTAGCCAAAGGCCATTTCTCTGAATGTCTTTGCTCCCCTTTCATGGCTCAGAGGTCCCTCCTGTCTTGAGCCACAGAAATCAAAAGACCTGTGATTAGAGCCAGGAAACACTCTCTCCCCTCTACTGCCCTGGGAGACCTTGGAGTAACTGAGGAGCTGACCAGGCCTTGACCAGGACTCCAAGCTGACCTCATGCTGTGACCACCCTCCCCCAGGATGAAAAGGGCCAAGGCTCATCAATGTCTCCACCTAGAGCCTGGAAAGTGGGTATCATCAGAAGTAAAAAACAGTTGAGTCCTGGAGTGTGATGGGCTGGGAGAAAGCAAGAAAAGGGGTAAGAAAGGGGAGGGGGCAGGAAGATACCCAGTCCAGCCTGTCTGGGGTCTGGATGGCAGGAGGCTGAGTGATGCACTTCTGCTCCCCATCAGGGGGATCTGGCTCCCCCGTGACATACACAGACCCCTAATCCTTGTTCCTGAGACCCTTCCTGATCTAAGCATTCGAGTGCCGCATAGCTCCCAGCCTCTAAGCACTTGGGAGCTGGGATTTTAACCCCTGTAGTCTGACGGTGGTTGGTCAAGGTGCTTACTTCTCTAAGCCTATTTCATCGTCTCTACTCTTGAGATTTTTTTTGTTTCTTTTTTTTCAGACAGGGTCTTGGTATGTAGTTCAGGCTGGCCTTGAATTCACTATGTAGCTCATGATGTCCTCGAACTCACAATGATCTTCCTGCCTCGGCCTCCCAAAGGCTGAAATATAGGCCTGTGCCACCACGCCCAGATTGTTGATAAAATGGGAAAATAAGAGCTTCTACTTCTTTGTTTGGAGGATCAAATTAGCAAAAGGTGCTGGGCCAGGCTAGACGGCACATGCCTGTACTCTTAGCTACTGGGGAGACTAAGGCAAGAGGATTCATTTTCAGTCCAGCCTGGTAAAGCCTTGTCTCAAAATAAAAAATGAAAAGCACCAAGGATATAGCTTAGTGGTAGAGCACCTGCTCGGCACCCACAAGTCCCTGGGTTCAATCCCAGTACTACTGAAAAAGAAGAGTAGGGGAGAGGACAAGCAGGAACGGGAACTATTTGAGACCAGTTTGCTTCTCTGGGTGGGCACCCCTTCCTCTTACCTGTATTTGCAAGTACCCAGCTCTAGGCTGGGCCCCTCAGTGTGAGAAGAAGGTGAGTGTCTCACATGGCAGGAGAAGGAACGTGGCTCTCACTAGAGCCTCTGCCTTTCTGGGAATGGGGCTGGAGAACTGATCCCCTAGCGTGGTCCCTGCCCTCCCCAAGCCCTGTGGGTTCCCCAACTGCTCCTTCCTAGACAGCTGCTGTAGTGTGAGATGGAAGCAGACGAGTGCGGCGGTGAGGCTGGGGCCTGCTCAGCCCTGGCATGGACGGACTACTTCAGCAGGAGGTGGAAGGTGAACAGCAGGACATGGGGCTCAGGCTCCACCCTCCCCTCCTTCCAGCCCATCTCAGGCTGGTGCACTCCATGGAGACATCCTCAGCACTGCACCACCACCACAGCACAGTCCAGGGCCTCCTCCAGCCGCCAGCAGGTTGAGCAGGGTACTGGACAGGGAGCTACAGGAGACACAGCCTTGTCCTGTTCCCCCCAACAGCAGTGAAGAGGCAGCAGAAGAAATGGTCTGAGGACTGAGGCACAGTGGTATGTCCCTCCTGGGCCAGTCATAGTTCCTAGCCGGTAAACAACGGCAGAGCTCTTCCGTTCAGCACAGGTAAGAGCCTACCCTGGTGCGTGAGCGTGAAGATGCTACCAAGCACACTCAAGGCCACCTGGGAAGCTTGACTTGGTGAGGGATTCAGCTCTGGACTTCCCGCTACAGCGGCCCCCAGCTCTAGTAGGCTCCAGACTGCAGGCTCTGCTCTGAGCTTTGGACTCATGTCTGGGCTCAGCTGCTGAAGGGGCCAAGTTCTAGAATCTAAGCTAAGATTTGAAATTCCACCTGGGATTCTGGCGCCAAGCTGGTCAGGTGCTGTATTCTAGCTATAGGACCCTACAGTCAGCTCTGGGCTCAGGCTCTGCCCTCTCCTTGGGTGGTCACAGCTTCCTACCTGCCTGCTGTCTTACAGACAAAGTAAGACAGTGGAGAAGGACATTCTTTAGTTACTCTTTCAGTGTATCACCTCAGGCCTGACCAAGCCATGTGATTGTCTGGGTCCGGAGGAAGTCTAGCAAAAGCATTGGTGGAAGGGAAAAGACTGCAGAACCTGTGTTCTTGTGGAAAGCCGCGAGGTCAACACTAAATGCTTTGCCTGAAGGAATGATAACACGATGGCTAAGTCAAGTCTCGAGCCAGGGATATAGCTCAGTGGCACAAGCGCCTGCCTGGCAAGAGCAAGGTCCTGAGTTTGATTCCCAGTACCAAAAAAAAAAAAAAAAAAAAATTCCTAAATCAAGTCTCATTCCTATTGAGTTGTATCATCCTTACTAAAATGGTTGATATCCTCCCATTGACCCAGCTGCTTCCTTTGTTCTTTCTCAGTAAAAGGTTACTGAAAATGGTAATCAGGGGTGCAGTCTGAGAGGCTGCAAGCCCCCTGATCCCAGAATTATGCCTCTCTTTTTTGTCTTGTTTGTCTTTTTTTCCTTTTGTCTGTGGCACCTCGTTCTCGGGACCTGTCACCCCTGGACAGAAACAGAATGTAGACCAACAGCAGGAGCTGCAGACCCTGGAGGAAAGGTGTCTATTTCACACAAGACACACTCTTCAACAAATAAGGTAGATTTCTGTAAAAATGAATGTATGTGTGCCTTTATTTTAGGGTCAAGAGAGAACTGGGAAGAAAAGCTGTAGGCCCCAGTGCCATAGGGTGAGTGACAAGCCCCCACTGCGTAGCACGTGGCTGTACCTGAGGCTCCTGCTGCCAGGGTGATGGGCTCTGGTCCAGGGCTGGGAAGGGTCCTGCTTACATCCACCCTACCCCAGCACCTTGGACTCCAGCGGTGCCCCTCACCCCGTCTTCAGGGGGACAGATGAGAAATTTTCACTTGGCAGATGGAGGAACACACCTAGTGCAGAAGAACAAGAATGGCAACCTGAGCAGGATGGTGGGTCAGGTACCTGGAGGGGAGGGGAGGGTGCAGGTGGGGGAATTTGTCATAGGGCGAGTCCCAACATTAATCCTCTCCACTCCTCTCCTCTCTTCTCCTCTCTACCCAGCCTCACCTCCCGAGCGGGACCGTGTCCTTTGACTCCATCCAGGGCACACAGGAGACCTGACCTCTCCTATCAGCTTCTGACCCCTGAGCCCAGCCCAACAGCCCCACCCTGGAAGGTGTCCCTGACTTCTGTGTGGTGCAGAGGGGACAGTGGGAGGGGTTGCTAGGCCGGAACGCCTGCATAGAAGGCAGAAGACTGGAGGTCACCCCTCCTCTGTGATCTCACTATGAGGAGGACCAAGACCACTTGGAGCAAAGTTTCATTTAGGAGAAGGAGAAAGAGTAACAGTGATCTGGTGGCAGCGAGGCACAGGTTCAGGCAAGTCAAACACGAGCATCCTAGTAGAGGACCCCGACCTGGCTCCCCATGGAGCTGTCACCAGAGGGTGGGCAGGGGCCGTGGTGGCACTAAGGGCTGCTCTTTCCTGCAGAGCACCATGCACCATCACTTCAGCCGGCCACAGGAGCAAGTGCTCATCAACCGCCAGGATGTCGTAAACAAAAAGGTGGGGATGGATGGGGGTGGGATCAGCAGCGATCCTCTACACTCATCCTACACTCCAAGGTCTCCAGCTACTCCTACTGTAGAGCAGACTCAGGACACCTTTTCCCCACCATTCACTGAGAGCAAAAGTCCAGACAGAGGACACAGTGCCAACACCTGCCTGAAAGAAGTGCTCCGCCCTCCCCCAGGACTCGTGGGACAAACAAGAGTTCATTCGCATGTCCATCCAATACATGCTGCAACATCCGGCCTTCCAGCTGCTCCTGGCCGTGCTGCTGGTGACCAACGCCATCACCATTGCACTCCGCACCAACTCGCTCCTTGACCAGGTGGGACGCAAGCCCAACCTCAGCCCCCATTGGCTCTGATGGGGATGGGGCAGGCGCTTCCCCCTCTGGTCCTTGATGGTTGGTCGGGTGATCTTCAAGGGTCAGTCCTGTCTGAACTTTTGGGGATCTAGAGGTCAGGAAGACTGGTGGAGGGGACTCTGGAGCCCAAATTGAGGAAAACATAGGATTTGTACAGGGCAAGAGAAGAATGGTGGGAACAGAGGCAGACAAAGGGGCACCTTGTGGCAGTGATGGCCAGTCTTTATCACAGTCACTGAAGGAGAGTCATTCAGGCCAGGTGCTGACTCTGCTTGGTGCCAAGGATCCAGGTAAAGAACACAGACCCAATTCCTGTCTCAGACAGATGCAGACACACTATTACAGTGCCTGCGTATCAGAGCGTGTGGAGTTTAATGACAACAATCACACCTAACCTGGGAGGTCAGGGAAGGCTTCCTGGAGGGGGGCACTTAAACAGAGTAAAGGACAGGAAACTGGGTATGGTGTTGCACGCCTGTAGCCCAGCACTGAGGAGGCAGAGGAGAGAACGGTGAGTTCCAGTCAGCCTGGGCTACGGAGTACAGAGTCAGCCACACAAAGTGAGATGATGAAGAGGAAAAAGTGCTTTGGACAGGAGAAACAGCATGTGAGAGAGTTCTGTGTGTCCAATTCAAAGTCCAGTGACTTCACTCTTACTGATGCTTTTTTTCCTTTTCTTGATGTTTTAATTTCTTACAAAGAGTATACACACATGTACTGTGTGATTTAAAATCAATATGTCAGCCAGGCGTGGTGGTACACACCTGTAATCCCAGCACTCGGAAGGCTGAGGCAGGAGGATCTCTGCAAGTTCTAGGCCAGCCTGGTCTATAAAGTGAGTTCAAGGCCAGCCTGAACTGCATAGTGAGACTCTGTCTCAGAAAGACAAAAAATCAAATCAAATCAAATAAAAATGTCAGCCCGGGGTGTAAGCTGGCAGTAGAGTGCTTGCCTGGCATGCACAAAGCCCTGTGTTTGGTCTCCTGTGATAGGTGCCAGATCACACTGGTGGGTCTTTCTGTGATGTCAAAACAGACGACCTCTCTCCCTCAGCAGCAGAAACCCAGGGAGGGTGCAAAGCACTGAAGTGAGATGCATAGGTCATGTCTTAGGAAACTTACAGCAGCTGCCGTGATGTGGACTCTAAAGGGGCTGCTGGGAATGGCCTGGGAGGGACGCCACTGCAGACGTGCCCGTGAGGGATGCTGGGGCTTCAAGCAGGATAATGGCAGTGGAGAAGAAGATCAGAAGCCCTAGCAGCTCTCTAAGGTTGAATCCATGAGCTTTCCTGATTGGTCAGATTCTTGGCTTGCATGTAGTGAGCACAGACTATGCCACCTTGTGTCAACAACATGTGTCCTCACCTCAGGCCTGCAGACAAAGGGAGGCAGGAAGGTAAGTTCCTGACTGAGTCGTGGTGGGGCTGGTGCTGCGGGGGTGGGGTGGGGGTGGGGCACACAGGAGGAAAGGCAGGAGACGCAGGGGCCAGGGTGAGCTGTGTATGTCTCGGTGCCTGTGCATGTCCGCAGAGAGAGGTCTTGAGAAGACTCTAAGGCTAGGGCTGAAGGGGAACACACGAGAGTTGTCTACACTCCCGTGCCCAGGCTGAGGAGGGGACACAATGGCCTGTGGAGTGTTGATGTGAGAGAAGAGGGCCAAGACAGATCCAAGGAAACCACATAAGGGGCAGGAAGGGAGGTGGAGGCAGAAAAGGAGGCTGAAGAGAAGTGGCCAGGGGCCCATGGTGTTGGGACAGCCCAGGAGGGACAGCCCAGGGGAGACACCCAGGCAGCAGGGCCACATGGGGCGAGATGCAGCCGATGGGACCAGGAACATCCTCCACATTTGGTCCACTGAGCAGCACTGGAGCCAGTTTTGTGTGATGGAGGCAGAAACGCACCTGCCGAGTTTGCAGAATGAGCAGAGTGGGCAGAGGGGAACAGAGCAGAAGCTGCGATGGGCTGTGAAGTCAATCCAGAGCACAAATGCCAGCTTCGTTTTGTTTTGTTTTTGAGACAAGGTCTCACTGTATAGTTCAGGCTGGGCGTGAATTCACGATGTAGCCCAGGCGATGCTTGAGCTTGCTAAGTAGCCCAAGCTAGCCTTGAGCTTGTGATTCTCCTGCCCCAGCCTCCTGGCTGCTGGGGTCACAGTCATGTACCACAACACCCGGCAAGAAGGTCTTTCTCAGGGCTCGTAGCTATGGTCACTAACAGTGCTTTGGGAGCTTGAAAAAAGCAGAAAGCCCATAGGATTAACCGCATCTAAATAGAAGAAGCTCTGAGCAGCCTGGCATCAACTGTGGGTGGGGTGGTGGCAGGCATGGGCAACAGGGAAGCCCCATGTGCAGTAGTGAGCTCGCAGGGACCAAGTCTGTTGGCCACCATGAGTAAAGGGAGGAGATGAGCCAGACATGGTGGATCATGCCTGTGATCCCAGCACTCTGGGAGACCGAGGTAGGAGGACTGCAAGTTCAAGTGCAGCCTAGGCAATTTAGCAAGAGTCTGTCTCAAAATAAAAACTAAAAGGGGCTGAAGATGTAGCTCACAGGTACAGTACTTGCTGGTTTGATCCCCAGTACCACCACAACAAAACAAAACAAACCCATGAGAGGAGTCAAAGTAACTTTGATGATACTGGGTTGAAATGGGCAGGGGAGGGTAACAGGCTTTTAATAGAGGTCACAGCTACAAGGAAGCTGAAACTTGGGTTTGGACAGACCCTAGTAGTTGTCTGCCCAGGATACCTGTTCTGGGCCAGTATAAGGAGGAGGACACCAGGAGCTGGGTCAGGCCTGGCCGGGGCACTCAGGGTGCTCAAGCAACAGGTGTGGTTGGGACACACCGAGAAGGGCTGCGTTCCCCAGCCACAGGGTGAGGCTGCTTCCTCCCACAGCCAGGCCTGCTCAGCATCCTATACCCCACTTCCCCGGATCCTCCTGCCCTAGAGGCTGAGGGCAATGGGAGCAAAGGTCTTTGGTCAACAGCAATCTTTTCTGACCATCTGTGTGCACTGGACTCCTCTCTAGTCCCTGTCTGGAAGATAGGAGTAGAATCTGGTTTTTTTGTTTGTTTGTTTTCTGGCTACAGAGTCTCCCTATGGAGATCAGGCTGGCCTTGAACTCACAGAAATTCTCCTGCCTCAGCCTCCTGAGTGCTATGATTATAGGCATGTGCCACCATGCTCTGTTGGGACCCGCTTTGCAGGACAATACTGACAATCACATGAAGCAGTGCATGGATGGTCTCAGCACAGGGCCTGGGGTTACAGGGAACTTGCTCCAAAGGGAGCAAAAGAGGCCCTGGGAGGAGCAGCAGCAGGGACACAGGTCTCCCCTCCCTGCAGAGGACCTGTCCTTGCTTGGCACAGGTCTTGATCACCAATGCCCCGCACCTCTTTCCCTCCTCCTCTCGCTTAGAAACACTATGAGTTGTTCTCAATCATAGACAACGTTGTGCTGACCACCCTCATCTGTGAGGTTCTCCTCCGTTGGCTCAGTGGCTTCTGGATTTTCTGGAAGGTGAGATTCTGTGACCTCCCTTTGCCCTTACTCTCCCTGAGGGTTAACCCACCTGAGAGCTTTCTGTATGCGGGGTGGAAGAATGAGAGAAAGTGGAAAGAGGGAAGAGAGGAGAAAGAGAGGGAGAGAATTTCTGAGATGTCTGCAATGCAGTAGAACATGGATTCTAATTCCAAATCCTCTCTCTGGCCCCCAGGTCTGCAGTCAGGTGAACCCTGATTTCTGTAGCTGAGAAATAGGTCGGATAGGGTTCTGGAGCAGCAGTCAGCAAATTTCTGCAGTCCACCAGAGAATAAATATGATGTGTGGCCAGCTCTATATTCTCTGTTGCAGCGACCCCCCTCTACAGGGACCACAAAAGTGTTCACACAGCACACACACGTCGGAACATAGCTGCATCCAACACAGCTGGGGAAGATGTTTTTTGTTGTTTTGTTTTTTGAGATGGGGTCTCACTGTGTTGCCCAGTTGGCCCCAAACTCATGGGTTGCAGTGATCCTCCTGCCTGAGCCTCTAGAGTAGCTGGAAATACAGGTGGATGCCACCATGTCCAGTTCTGTTCTAATAAAGCTTTATTCATGGGCACTGAACTTTGAATTTCCTATAATCTCCACATTTCAAAAGGAAGACAGGCAGATGTTGTGTATGTGTGCGCACAGTGGCATATAAGAGGTCAGGGTGCCTTGAATTTATTGAGCTGCCCCCAAACTTTAAGAACATTTTTCCCATTAAAATACATTTTTTTAGGCCAGGCATGGTGGCGCACACCTGTAATCCCAGCACTCGGGAGGCTGAGGCAGGAGGATTGTTGTGAGTTTGAGACCAGACTGGGCTACAAAGTGAGTTCAAGGCCAGCCTGACCTGCATAGTAAGACCCTGTCTCAAAAAGACAAAAAAAATTTTTTTTTCTTTTTGAATATTTAATGCAGATACATATTGGTCAAAACTATATTGAAAATTTACACAGAATTCTTGTTCCAGTCCCATCCCCTCATGCCTTTCCCCAACCCCTTCTGTAGTTAACCTCCTCCTACTTACAAGCTCCTGCTGGCCCTCCCATAGTTATTTTGACACTCATAAGCAAATAGACATATGTCCGTCTGCCCTTTCCTGACAGCAGCACCCTTTGCTTTTGTTGCTGGCTGGATCCTGACAATCTGCGTTAGCAGCTGGAGCTTTTTCTCACTGATCTTTTTCATGACTACCTAGTGCTCCATAAAATGAAGGTACCATAGTTTATTCAACCAGTGTCTGATGTCTGAGTGCTCTGGTTGTTTTCAACCTTACGTAAATGTCATTTTGTATCTATATCAGAGTACCACTGGATCAGATCACTGGTCAAGTTGTTCATACAGATAAGCTTCTTCCCTGCACCTGTCCTATACAAAGAAGTGCCTTGTTAAACAAACTAAAGGCATATAAGATTGGCCTCTCTCCCTTCCTTGTGCTATGAGTGAGATTTCACTTTTGCCTTGCTCCTGAAACAGTGTTCCTTGACATCCTGACTAGTATTTACTATCCTTTTATTCAATGTAGCATATCCCACAAAGGCAGGAGCACACACACATTCTCAGGTCACCTCATTATCAGGCAAGGCCACCTTAGGCAGGTGACCAGCCCAGGCTGCCTCAGCTTAGGGACATCGGTGTGGGTGTGAGAGATGATCTTCACTGTAGTCTCTGAGCCTTCACTGGGTGTCAGTGCATGTGTGGGACAGGGACTGTGCATGTCCGGGGAGGACAGTGTGACAGCAGTGGGCAGTGGCTGACTGTCCTGCTCTGAGAATGCTGAGCCTTTGTCCTTGGGGTTTGAGAGGGAAAACTCGGGATGCCCCATGGCTGGGCCTGACTGGCCTCACTGGGGCTGGCCCACACTCAGGATGGATGGAACATCCTCAACTTCTTCATTGTCTGCATGTTGATCTTGGGGGTTCTGAACGTGATCAATGTCTCTATCACCTACTGTCTCAGGTAAGCTGGGAGCTCTGGAAAAAAGGGAGACCTGACTGCACCCAAAGAACTGGAAGGGATGGCTGTTCCCAGCTGGGGCTCAGTTCTGACTCCCTAGGAAGTTGGTGAGGGGCAGCAGAAGGGGTTCTGGGTAGGGCTGAGGGGCCACTCTAAAAGATTTTGCCACAGGGTGCTCCGGCTGGTGCATGTGTGCATGGCGGTGGAGCCCCTGGCCCGGATCATTCGCGTCATCCTGCAGGCAGGCCCTGGCATGGCCCAGATCGGGGTCCTCATCCTCTTTGTTATGCTGGTCAGTGCCACTCCCCTTCTCTGATTTGAGCTCCTGGGGCTTCGGGAAGAGAGGGGTGTCTGGAGAAAAGAGGCTTGTCAGTCAAGATTGACATTTCCTTTGGTAACCTTTATTTGCCTCCTATTTGAATTGATTTTTGTATTCTGGCTCCAAGCGCTCTGAGTGAAGCTAGGGTGGGGCTTTGGTCTCTGGCAGGTGTTTGCACTGCTTGGGGTCACACTCTTTGGTGAGTTCGTGCCTATCCATTTCGGGAACCTGGGGGTGGCCTTGTACACACTCTTCGTCTGCCTCACCCAGGACGGATGGGTGGACATCTATAGCGACTTCCGGTGAGTGTCCTGGAATGCAGGCCTCCTCCTACCAAAGAGGCAGAGTTCCTATTCGGCAGGAGGCTGGGTGTGGGGATGCTTTGGAGGTACACGTAGGCTCCAGGGGGAAGAGGTGGGCTTAGCAGGAAGTGGGTGTCCACGCTTTAAACTGAGCTGAAGTGGGGCTCTGAGACTTGTTCTGTCATGCTAAACAACTGGGTGACTAAACATTGGCAAAGAAGCAGTTCTGCGGCAGTGCCCAAGGTCGGGGGAACCCGCAGCCCCCATGGGAGCCCTGCTGCTGCTGGACCCTTGGGAGCCTCAGTCTCATTCCAGGCCTCCTCAGAATGACCATGCAAGATCACGTTTCTGTGCTTTGTCTCTTCACTGCCCATGCAAGCCAGATTTCTTTCCAGTCCACTCCAGGCAGTAGGCCGCTCACAGATTCTGTATATGTTTCCTTTGTGAGGGTAGAACCCCATAGCTACAGGTTTCTGCAGTCAGGATCCATGAGGATATTGGTCATAGAAAAGAATCACCAACTGTGTCTAAAACTACTGGGGGTGTTATGAGGTTAGGGTCTTATCCAGGTTCTTCAAGGCCTAAACAAAGAATTGAGCAGGACATCCAAGAGCAGGATCAATGATTTATTTTTTTTTTACTTTTTTTGTGTTTTGTTTTGTTTTGGGTTTTTTTTTTTTTTTTTGGGTCTTTTTGAGACAGGGTCTTGCTATGCAGTTCAGGCTGGACTTGAGCTGACTTTGTAGCCCAGGCTGGTCTTGAACTCACAGCAATCCTCCTGCCTCAGCCTCCTGAGTGCTCAATGATTTATTTGAAAGAGAAAAGGCAGGATTCAGAGTGGGAGTGGGCCAGTGAGAAGAGCTGGCAGTGCCAAAGGAGCATGGTTTTGAGGGTTTTAAGCCTTAGGGGTTGGGGTGGGATTGAGGGTTTGATTTGGTGTACGACTCCTGCCAGTTAGCAGTTTGGTGCACCCCCTCCATCAGGTACTTTTTTTTTTTTTTTTTCATTTTTTTTTTTCGTTTTTCTCCGGTACCGGGAACCGAACTCACGACCTTGCGCTTGCCAGGCAGGCGCTTTTGCCGCTGAGCTAAATCCCCAGCCCCCTCCATCAGGTACTTTTGACCCTTAGAGAAACTGTCATAAGAGTTCAAAGCCCATAGGGGGCCAATGACACTCTGATTAGGGTTGGAGTCAGCAAAGGGTTGCAGAAGACCATTGGGCCTATGCTCAGGCTTATTGTTTATAAGCTAAGCTACCTGGTTACTTTCTCCCACTGTATTTAGACCTGGGTATACTGGTCCCGGGCTAATGTTTAATCTGGAAGTTGAACCTAGTTCCAGAATATGGGCACCAAGGTGGGCCCTCCCTTCTTCTTCCAGCCTTTTCCTGAGCTACCTCTTGCCTCAAGGAAGGGAGGTAAAGGGACCAAAACTGATCAAGACATATTACATAAATACCAATTTCCCAGTGTGAACTTAGTAAAATGAATTTAATTTGTATTACAGTACATAGGCTGGGGATATAACTCAGTGGCACAAGTGCCTGCCTAGCAAGCACAAGGTCCTGAGTTCGATTCCCTTACCAAAAAAAAAAAAAAACACCAAAACAACCCAGTACATAATAAGTACAGTAATACAAAGAATTACACTGGGGTATGGAGACCTTGTCCACCACATCAGTCATGTGAATTTGGTAAGTTACTTCATTGCTTTCCTGGAGTTCAATCTCCTCAACTGTAAACTGGGGATTACTATACAGTATTAACCATGCCACACAGGCATGGTGGTACATACCAGCACTTGGTAGGCTTGTGGCCACCATGCCCAGCTAAGAGAACCATGTTGTGAAGAGAACTATTTATTTGGATTATTTATTTATCTATCTATCTATCTATCTATTTATTTATTTGCAATACTTGGGATTGAACCCAGTATTTTCACAATGAGCTATATCCCAATCCTTTAAAAATACTTTAATTTTGAGGCAAGGTCTCATTAAGTTGCCCAGGCTTGGCTGAAACCTTCAATCTTCCTGAATTAGCTAGCCTTCCAGAATGTTGAGATTATAGGCGGACACCACCATAACTGGCATGGGAAAATATTTTACGGGCCATTTACAACAAAGTATTAACAGCAGGTAATTCACCAGATGGGATTTTTAAGTCTGTTTATAAGGTGTGACCAAAAAGCAATCAATGCTAAATTTTAAGTTACTGCAATAACTATTTACAATTTTTAAAATTATTACACTAAAAGGCGCACTGCCATTAATCCCCACCAAGATACTTCCATTTACTTTGAACACACTTGCCCCATCATTCTTACCACTTTTGCTTTTTTTGTTTCTTTTTTTTGGAGACAGGGTCTTGCTGTGTATTTCAGGCTGGATTTGAACTCACTATGTAGCCCAGACTGGCCTCAAAATTGCAGCAATCCTCCTGCCTCAGCCTCCAAAGTGCTGGCATTACAGGTGTGTACTACCACACCTGGCTTCTTACCACTTTCTTTTTTTTTTTTTTGCGGTACTGGGGATCAAACTCATGACCTTGCACTTGCCAGGCAGGCGCTTATGCCACTGAGCTATATCCCTTCTTACTACTTTCTAAAGCACTCCTCAATGTCCTCTTTTGTGAGTGTCTTTAGTTGCACTGTCACAGCTGCTTTGATGTCCTGAATCTATTAAAAAGTGCTTACCTTTCGTGGTCATTTTGACTTTGGGGAAAAGCCGGAAATTGCACAGTGCCAGATC
This sequence comes from Chinchilla lanigera, assembly GCF_000276665.1. Classification (NCBI taxonomy): domain Eukaryota; kingdom Metazoa; phylum Chordata; class Mammalia; order Rodentia; family Chinchillidae; genus Chinchilla; species Chinchilla lanigera. The sequence goes on from NW_004955439.1 coordinate 21,108,185, forward strand.
TGGTAAGGTGGATGAGGACACACTGCAATGTTTTCACAAGCCTGCCTTTCTGTTGGATGGCATTTGGCAACAGCATTCACTGTACTTTTTATCATACCTTGTAAAGACACAAAAGGAAGCTTCCAGAATTGCTTCAGAAGGTGGCCAGAATGATGAGAGAAGTGTGTTCCCAATGAAGGGGAGTACCTATATTTTGAAGGAGATTAACTGCAATGTGTCTTTTAGTGTAATTTTAAAAAATTGAACATTCTTTTTTTTAATCACACCTCATTTTTTCCCTCCCCAATCAATCATGAATTTGAATTGTTTTTTGTAATGAGAGGAAAAAAGCCATGCATGGTGGCACATGCCCTATAATCTCAGCACTTGGGAGGTCAAGGCAGGAAGATAACAGTGAGTTTGAGGCCAGCCTGTGCTACAATAGTGAGTTCAAGGAGTTCTACGCCAGCCTGAAATCTTAGTGAGATTTCTGTCTCAGAAAACAAAAAACAAACAAACAAAAAAAACATGAATAAGAACATAGCTAATGGGAGCCAGGTGCAGGGACAATCTCAGCATCTGGGAAGTTGAGAAAGCAGGATTATGAATTCAAGGCCAGTTGATACTACATACTGAGACCCCATCTCAGGAAAAAAAAAAAAAAAGAGTATAGCAAATTGGTCTGGAGGTGTAGAGCCCTGGCTTACCATGCACAAGGTCCTCGGTTCATCCCCAGTACCATAAAAAACTATGGCTAATAGACTGACCCCAGTAGTGGTGATCCACCAGTCACCTTGCAGGGCTGGCTCGAGAGTTGGCCCAAGGTGTAACAGGCAGCACAGCTGGTGCATAGAAAAGAGCTGCTGCTGTACAACCAGGTGTAGGAATTAGACCTACATAACAGCTGAGAAGCAGGCACAGTGGCTAGTAGGCCTTTTGTTAATTTCTCCATTTCATAGAAGAGGAAAATAAGGCTCAAAGGACCAGGAGGGTGATGGGGCCCCTGCCTGCTGTCTGCAGGATAAAACGGAGAGATTACGCACTGGAGACTGGGGGAGCCATCTACTTTGCCATCTTCATCATCATCGGTGGCATCATAGGCATGAACCTGCTTGTTACTGTGGTGATCAGGAATCTGGAGCAAATAATGACACAGGAACTAGAGCAACAACAGCACCAAAAAACATTTAGTGAGGTTTGTGGGACAGGGAGGGCAGGAGGGAGGGAGGGTGTGTGTGAATGCTGACTTGAGTTTATGTGTCTGTGTGAGTGTGTGCTTGCACACTCAAAGGCCTGGAGAAAGCCAAGCACAGGACCTGGAGGCGGGACTCCCATTTGAACTGCCACTCACCATCCAGGACTTGTGAGGGGTATGGATTTCCTAGATGTTATGTTTCCATAGTAATTCAAAACTGAGCGGTTGGGTGGGCTGAGGCATTTAACCGATTTAATCAATTTCTTCTTCTGTAACATGGGACTAATACTACTACTTACCTCACATAGCTGCAATAAAGGTTATGTGGGTCAATGAACAGTGTTTGGCACATAGTAAGTGCTCAATAAATGTCAGCTACAGCATATTTATTGAAGAGAACTTCCATAAAGGTGGAAAGGGAAGTGGAGTACAGTACTTCCAGAAGGGCTGCAGTAGTACTCTTGGAGGCTGAGACAGGAGGATTGTAAGTTTGAATCTTGGCTGGACAACTTGAGGACTTAGTAAGTCCCAGTCTCAAAATTTAAAAGTGGGCTAGAGTGCTGGGTGTGGTGGCACACTCCTGTAATCCCAGCACTCAGGAGGCTGAAGCAGAAGTATTGCCATGAGTTTGAGAACAGCCTCAACTACACAGTGAGTTCAAGCCCCACCTGAGCTACATAGCTAGACCCTGTCTCAAAAAACCAAATGAAACCAAAAAGATATGTGGGGTTGGGGGCCCTTACGGAGAGTAGGTTGAGTTCTACAAGTTTTCTGGGTAGGACTTATCTGGGATGAAATGGAATAGTGAGAGAACTTCCAAAGAGGTAGGGGAATGGGTATGTGCATTTGAAGTTGAGCTCTTATGGTTAAGGTGGAAGGATTAGATTGATTGGAGCTAAGGGCTGGGGGTTCAGCTCAGTGGTAGAGGCTAAGCATGCTGGAGGCCTTGCACTCCATTGACGACAGAGACAGAGACAGAGAGAGATTGGGTCATTAGAATCCTGCTGTCCAATTCTAACAGACTCCTCCTCCCTGAAGCCACATAGGCTGGGGTGAGGTTCCAGGCTGTGTCTCCATCTCTCCCCAACCCTCCCCTGTAGACGGGTGCAGAGAAGGAGGACTGGAGTCACGAGCTGCCACTCCTGCACTGTGCACTTGCCCGCATGGAGAAAGCTGATCTCCACCAGGAACCTCTTGTGGGGAGTCCCATGTCGAACCTCTCAGAAAACATGCTTGACAATTTCTGCTTGGTGCTCGAAGCAATAGAGGAGAACTTGACTCAGTACAAGAAGATCAGGGAGGAGCTCGACAAGTAGGATATGTACTGGGGTCCTCTGGGTCCTGTGAGTCAGGGTGGAGAGGAGTCTCAGATTCTTCTGGCCCTCACTATTTTCTAATGCAGACCCTGGGGCCCAAAGAGGTTAAGTAACTTGCCCAGGGTCTCTCAGCCTGTTGGTGGAGGAGCTGAAATCTTGACCTCTATGTTCCCTCTGTCTCACAGGAGGGCACAGTTCAGTCTGGGTGTTCACCAGGCCTGGGGAGGGTGGAGGGGGAGTGCACACCATGGAAGAGGAGGAAGAGCGGCCCACCTTCAAACACACTCCTCTCTCTGCCCCAGCATTGTGCAGAAGGTACGCGCCATCCCCTTCAACCAGGAGCAAGTGGAAGAGCTGATGCGTAGGCCCTTGTCAATGACCCTGATGGAGAGCGGTTCTTCCATAGACCTGCAGAATATAGCTAAACAGCAAGATTTGTTCAGTGCACTGGTTAGCAGAGCAAAGGTGCGCTTTCCTTCTCGTACCTAATCAGCACTCGCCCCAGCATCCAATCCAGTCCCTGCCACTAGTCAAGGTCAATGTCTGTTCCAAGATCTGTCTGTCCCCTCCGCTCCCACCCACCAGAGTTAGGTCCCACCCTTCCCTTCTCAGAGGCCTTGCAGCCCGGCACCAGACTTTGCCTTATGAGTCAGTTTCTTTACTCTTGCAAACCCACTCCTTTTTTGTGTGGCTTGAGCCAGCTCAGCTTCTCCCCAGAGCCAGATTCTTAGCTCCACCATGGGCAAAGGACCCCTGGATCCCATTTAGGGTGCATAAGAGCAGTCTCCTGAGAGAGTAAGCTTCTAGGTGGAAAAAGGACATACTCATCTTGCTTAGTGCCTCCCACCCACCCCTGTGCTCCCCATCCTGCTGGGATAGAATGTCCTGAAACTGTGGGAATGCTTGGGCTCCCTGGTCCCCAGCAAACTACAATTAGACTTCTGGACGGCCTGGATGGTGCAGTTCTACCTTGCACCAGCTCTACCTTGGAGGCTGGAGGGGAGAAGGGGAGAGTCTGTAGTGTCAGGCAGGGGGAATGACAAGACCTCTTGATTTGCAGGTTTATGAGTCTGTAACAAACACGGCACTGAGCAAACACAAGATCAGCCTCTGAGAAGGCAGGATGGGAGCCAAGGGGCCTTCGCACATAGCCAGCTGCGCGTCTTCCTGCATCCTGAGCACGGCCTGGTGAGACCAGGCGTGTGCACTGACAATAAAGTGTTGTATAGGAATCTGTGTCTGACTGGTAATCTCTCACACTCACGTCTCTTGGGAGAAGATAAATTATCCTTTTATTTGGGGGAAGAGAATCTGTCCCCCTCAAAATTTCTGACTTAATAGTAGAGATAGAAATCCTGCTCTTAGGGATCTCAGTGTTGGGAGAAAAACTCTAGGCTTCACAGGCCCCCACCTCCTGTACTGTTCCCCACCTCCAGGATCTCCAGACAGCCTGCAAGTCTGCCAGGCCTCCCAACCTGCACCTCTAATGTAACAGGACCTCATATCACCCCCAGATTGGCTGTATCCTATCAGGTCCCTTACTTACCCGTACATCTCCAACTCGCTGCACCCTTGTCCATGCCCACCTCTACATGCGCTCAGAATCCCAGCTCTACCTTGGAGGCATGTCTGCCCACACTCAGTATACCCTGACTCCAACTTCACTCAACCTACCACCTTTTTCTACAAAGTACTACTGAGGTAGGAGAAAAAGAAAAAATGATAAAAAAGACAAGGAAATCAAGATTTTAAAGTTATAGACACAAGCTATAGACTCAAGCCTTTTTCCCTTCCAGAAAACTCTCAAAAAAAAAAAAAAATTGTATAGGTCTTAGATAATACGCCAGTGAACCCAGGGTACTGACCTGTCCTTTTCACTGTGAATTGTGCTTCCTACATCCCCAAAGCAGGCAACAGTTTTGGTGGGCAACATATCTCAACTTCAAACATGTGGAGATGGCTTGCACCATAAACTGACTGTATGTGTTGTGGCTTGTTTGCTGCCTTCTGCCTGCCCTGCTTTGCCATGAACTGTTTCTCCTCCGTGATGCCCCTCTGCTGTGCCTCCCTGCCTTAGAGCCATCTGACTACGGACTGAAACCTCTACAAACCGTGAGTTAAATAAACCTTTCCTCCTTTAACTTTGGATGTTTGGTATCTTGTCTCAGCAATGAGAAAAGTAAGACAGTACGAATACACACCCTGGAGGGCCCCCTCTTAAAGACACCCCATTAAATAACATGAAATATACCCAGTTCCACCTAATAATGGGTATCATTTCTCTCTGAGCTTTCACACTGGATTCTCTAGTCCTAGAATCTCTAACAAACCCTTTTCATGTCTCTTACTGATGTGTCCTAAAAATTCTTTTTCTGAGATGAGTCAGCAAACCTGCAAATTTTTTCTGCAGGGGTGAGACAGGTTCCTCATCTTCAGTCTCAGGGACCCTCAGACCCCGCCCAATGACACCACTCTGGCCAAACTCTCATGTATAGCCTTGCCTGTGACAGTGGTATGGGATGGAGGTCTTCAGGTTGATTTCCAGGTTTGTGGTGCCCAAAAAACTGAGCAGGACATCTAGAGTAGGAAGAATAAAATTTAAAAAGATGTAACAAAGTGAGCGAAAGACTGAGAGAAAGTCAGTGAGAAGAGCTTCCAGATCCCATAGGGGCAGGTACTGAGTTTCTTAAAATCCTGGGATTATGGAGGGGTCTATAGCTGAAGATTGACAGGATTGAGTTCCAACTCGCCTGTTGTGGGGGCGGGGAGGGGGCTGATAGCGTAAGGTTTTTACAAGAAATGTGGTGGGGTCCAAAGCCAACTGAGGGGGTACAAATCACAATGCAAGCAGGGCGTGGTGGAGCATGCATGTAATACCAGCACTAGGGAGTCTGAGGCAGGGGGAGTGCCAAGAATTCCAGGGCAGCCTGAGCTACATGTGGGTTCAAGACCAGCGTGAACTATATAGCAAGGCCGTTTCAAAAAACAAAAATGGAAATGAAGCTGGCTGCAGACTAGAGTCCTGTACTTTCAGGTTTGTACATACTTGAGGGTCTTGAGGGAACAGAGTGACATTCTAACATACCCGTCCTCGCTCTAGTTTCCAGTCTTGTCCCAGGGCTTTCTGAGTTTGTTTATCCTTGCTCTCTCTCCTATCTCTAAACTAGCTCTCCCGGTCCAACCTCCTGATCCTCCTTCTCAGCTTTCCCGCCCTTCCACTCCAGGTTCTAATCCCACACAAATACTAAGCCGGTCCATTTCCGGTTCCTCATTGCGGGTATATTCATACTTTTCTCCCCACCTACTCCCCCGCCCCCAGCCCAATCCCTCCTTCCCGCCCTGCCTTGCGGCACCCACGAGGATGGAGGGGAGGGGTTGGGCGGGCGCGGTGTTACCCAGCTGCCCCTGGGCGGCGCTCGGGCCCGTCCGTCGCCGCTCTCCGGCCTGCTTCCAGGGACTGCTGGCGGGCGCGCCAGGAAGATGGAGGGCCCTTTGTCCGTGCTGGGGGACCGCAGCACCGGGGAGGCGATCCGCTCGCAGAACGGTAAGGGGGGCGAGGCGGGGGCGGGCCTCCCGACACGGCCCGTGGGCGCCGTGCCCCGAGCGACCCCCGAGGAGCGCGGCCCCGGCCCGCA
>NW_004955439.1:21114467-21116597 GCF_000276665.1 Chinchilla lanigera
GCGGGCCGGAACCGCGCGCGCCGCCCGCAGCCTTTTCTCCGCGGACGGGCTCTAGCGAGGCCGGCGCCGTCGCGGAGCACCGGCGCTGCTCCTCCGAAGTGAGGCTGTGTCCGCCTGCCGCACAGGGCGGGGCGCTCGCGGGAACGGTCCCGGCGTGCGAGGGGGGTAGGGCGGCGGGGCTCGGCAGAGCCGCGCCTGAGAAGCGCGCGCCCGGGCGCGGTCCGCGGCGCCGGCGCCGACCACGACAGAGGAGCGGGCCGGAGTCTGAGCGGAGGGAGAGACCCTCCCTCCGGGCGGACCCGAACATTGCAGCTGTGGGTCGGTTGCGGTTACGTTCGTGTCTTGTCCGGCAGTGAATCTTCATAACAGTTCGCCTACTTATTAAATATGCTCGGGATGAGATTTGCTGCCCTCCTTTGATGGACTTCTAGTAGGTGATTTCTTTTAAAAGCAAAAAGGGCTTGTTTTCATAGATCTGGAAAATTCAGAGGTGTTGGAATTTTTAGTTTTTTAGGCTGAAATAGATGATTGTTCTTTAGAACGGTGGGGTTTTCTAATGATTTCTTTTCTATTTTTGCACTGGTTATCTACAGTTATGGCTGCCGCCTCTATTGCGAATATCGTAAAAAGTTCTCTTGGTCCGGTTGGCTTGGATAAAATGTTGGTGGACGATATTGGTGTAAGTACGTTTGGCTCTCGTGTTGTTCCCTGTTTTTACTCTGTTCAGTTACACTACTTGTATTTCTGAGTCCGGGTAGTAGGAGGTCTATGCTAAAGTTGAATGAATGTGCGTCACAGCGAGGCTGTATTGATCTAGGGAGCATCTTGTTCCTAGAGGTGGTTGATGTTACCACTTTTTAACTGCGTATTTCCTAGGATGTAACCATTACTAATGATGGTGCCACCATCCTGAAGTTACTGGAGGTAGAACATCCTGCAGCTAAAGTTCTTTGTGAGCTGGCTGATCTGCAAGACAGAGAAGTTGGAGATGGAACAACCTCAGTGGTAGGTGGGACAGTGGCAAAAGAGTAGTCATTTTATCGGAGTCATACGCATAGCGGTCATTTGCTCTGGGTCTGACATAAACTGGGTATTTTAAGAAGGAAAGTGTTACTGTTTAGCAGGTAAAAAAAAAAAAATCACACAGTTTGAAAATCTGTGTTTGGGCAGGGGAGATAGCTCAGCAGCACAGTGCCTGCCTGGAAGGGTAAGGTCCCGAGTTCGATTCCCGGTACCAAAACATAAAATAAATTAAGAAAATCAGTGTTTATAGCTAGTTTGTACAATTTTAGAAGGAAAGGAACTTGAGGTAATGAATTAATACCCTCCTCGTTTCAAACCTTGGATTTCACCAGTTTGGGGTTAACATCCCATTATGACAGTATTCATACATCAGAGAGGTGTTTTTCATGCTTTCTAAGTTTGGTTTCTTTCACACCATCTAAGACTTAGAAGTTCCCAAACCCTTTATAATTATCTACGGGAGAAAAGTTTACCAGCTTTGTAAAGTAGCTCGGTATTTTTATATTTTAAATGCTGAGGGGCAGTCGCAGGAAGTCAGAATTGAAGTGTGACTTTGAAAGCATTTCACCACCGTGACATCACACACATAGGCATAAATGACATTTCCCTCAGAAACTGGAAGGACTTTAAGTTAAAACAAATATTTCTTAGTAAACCTTATACGGATTTTTAAATTGAACTAAAAAGCCTGTAGTAGTACCCAGCATGCCAGTAGTCAGGAGTGTAGCTTCTTTTGAGGACATCAGTACTGATAATGGATGTGTTCTGGTCTATTGTGGAGCAAGTCACAGCATTTTTCTGGCTTCTCTCTCGTTTTATCCATTGGCATACAGAATCTTTAGTGCTATCTTTAATACCCTGTTGCTCTTTTCCTCACCCTCACCATTCTCGTTAATAATGGCCTGTCATGGTGGGATAGTGTTTTTATGCATGCATCGCAGGTATAGAGCGTCAGGCCAATTTAGACTGGTAAATGTTTTCTCAACAGGTTATCATTGCCGCAGAACTTCTGAAAAATGCAGATGAACTTGTGAAACAGAAAATTCATCCCACATCAGTTATTAGTGGCTATCGACTTGCTTGCAAGTAAGGTTGTTTGCCTGTAAA
>NW_004955439.1:21122922-21136616 GCF_000276665.1 Chinchilla lanigera
TGGTGGTGGTCAGCTAGAGGCTTAGCAACTGTCAAGTCACAGACTTGTCAAAAGACTCAAACATTATGACAGGTTTGTTGTCAGTCATAGCTTCTCCAAAAGAAGGTGACTCTGATTTCTACTCTGCTTCTCTGGTTAGAATCATCTGACTTGCAGGAAGTCTTAGGAGATTTAAGGATGAGCCATATTTCTTTTCAGGCTCTTCCCTTAAGAGATTCATGCACGGCTTCAACAGGAATACTTCCTAAGGAATATCTCATTAAGGTGAATTGATCCTTGTGAGAACATCATACAGTGTACTTAAATAAACCGGGATGGCTGTGATGCTACTAGGCGGAATGTTTTGGCCACCATCCTGTGTGTTCATCTTCCTTGTCCAAATGTTGTGCAACACATGACTGTTACCAGGGTCTTGGCCTAGCCCCAGTCTCTTAAACGAGTGGACAGTAAGTGGCTTGCATAAGTGGCTGTGAGCAGTCCATGTCCTTGGTTGCCTCAGCTGTGGTTATCTTGACTTCAGAGCACCATGCATATGCTCTTTTCCAGCAAGCCAGAGGTCCCTGTGTTCAGCACCTTAACCTTGTACAGCCCAGTTTCCAAGAATATATTTAAGTGATCCTTGCAATCCAGGTGGTTCTGGTTTAAGTTTTAGAGACAAGGTCTCACCATGTAGTCCAGGCTGACCTTGAACTCACTGTGTAGTCCAGGTTGGCTTCAGAGTTGTGATTATCCTCCTGCCTCAGCCTCCTGAGTGCTGGGATTACAGGTGTGTGTCACCATGCTGGGTTTGGAATCAGGGTTTTCTTTCTTTTCTTTTCGTATTGTTTTTGTACAGGGAATTGAACTCAGGACCTTGTGCTTGGCAGGCAGGCGCCTGTACCACAGCCCTGGGTCAGGATTTCTTTGCCACCCTCTCAACCTTTCAACGGTGTTCAGCCCTGCACTTGCCAATGATAACTGCTGTATCGTTAATTTTTTATTAGTGCATTTTTGTAGTACATCCAGTTAACATCCATTGTGGGGCGCTGGTACATTACATAACACATCTTAATTAACTACTGCAGTCATAAACATTTCTCAGAAATAGCAAGAATTAATGGGCTGCTTAACCTGTAAGAGATCATGTACCCAGTTTTTTTCCTTCATTGCAGGATTGGTCTTGATTTGATCAATGGTAAACCGAGAGACAACAAACAAGCAGGGGTGTTTGAACCGACCATAGTTAAAGTAAAGAGCTTGAAATTTGCAACAGAAGCTGCAATTACCATTCTCCGAATTGATGACCTGATTAAATTACACCCAGAAGGCAAAGATGATAAGCATGGCGGTTATGAAGACGCTGTTCATTCTGGAGCCCTTAACGACTGATGTGATTTCTGTTTAATTTAATTTATAATACTTTTGGATGGAATGTCTTGTGGCTTGAGTATTACACATTAAAGTACAGCAAGCTGACAGTTTCTATTTCTGTGAAGTAGAAGATGGTTTTCTCCTTGACTTTGGTCCTTCAGTTCCACATTACTGTGCTGTACTTTATTAGTTTAAAAAGAAATGAGATTTAAGTTTAGAGTGAGTGTGGTTACTGGGTGTTTTTCTTTTGAGACAGGGTCTCGCTGTGTATGTAGTTCAGGCTGTCCTGGAGCTGGTGGTGGTCCTGTCTCAGCCTGCCAAGTGCTAGTATGACAGGTGCGCACCACCACATCCAGCTTTGTGATTGCTCTTCAGCCATTTATCCTCTCTGAACACACATTGCTATTCCCATTCCACCCCCAATGCACAGGGCCGCAACACCACGCCTTCCATCCATTCTCTCAAGTGTGTGTAACAGGGTCACAAGAATCCGACAGCCAGATGCTCCTAGAGGATGACCCAGAGCTATTGCCCCTCCTTCAATGTTGACCTAAGAGGGAAGACAAGATTTGTCTTAGGTCATTTATCTTGTGGGCATAGGTTAAAGTCCTCAATTTGTTGTTTTTCTTCCTATGTTATACCAGTAAACTATCCTCTCAAATTGAGCTTTCTTCACTGCTTAGGGTTAAATTTACACCTTTGTGATATTCATTGCTGACCACCTTCCCTGTTATTTAATAGCACTGGGGAGGGTCAAATCAGGGATCTTGTGCATGCTAGGCAAGCACTTTACCACTGAGCTACATCCTTAGCCCTTTTTCTTTTTGAGGCTGGGTGAACGCAGGGGCCTCAACCTCCTGAGTAACTGGGATAATAGGCAAAGTATCACACCTAGTTAAAAATGATTTTAAAAATCTGAAGTAAACTAATGTTCTCGTTTTGTTTTCGCTTCGGGAAGCAACAAAACAAGTGAACTGAATCCCGTTAAGACTTTAGTACTATTTCTTCATCCATTAACCAAAGGTTAAAAATCTGGAAAATGTAATTTGATACTTCTTACAAGTTTATATTGTGAGTTAACTGGCACAATGAGGAGTACTTCAGAATGTTTACCTTGTCTGGGTTTAATCCAAGTTCTTTAGTTACTGCAACAGAGAGTGCTGCATAGGCTTCATTGATTTCAAATACATCAACATCCTCCAGAGACCAGCCTGCTTTTGCAACCTAAAAAAAAAAAAAAATGGCATAGAATTCTGGGTGGGAGGGCTGAAGTAAAACAATTCCTTTCTGGTCAAAGAAAATACTGCATGATGTGAAAGGATTCCTCTTAAGAAGTAGTACCTGCTATTGATTGTTCTAGATGAGAGCAGTGAGAAACATTTTCTTAGTGGCACTAATTCCATCCAGAAGTTCAAGTATGTGCACTGAAATGTCCTTTAAAGAAGTAGTTCTAAACTGTCCTAAATGTTGAATTATTAGCATTCATTGTTCAATGACATGTGCTGGTTAGGTGATAAAACAGAACTGGACTTGTGAAAAAACGGCATCCAAGTCGTCTTGGTTGTTGTTCATTATGGAGAAAGATGAGAAAGAAAACAGCAAAGGGGAAGTTGTGTTTTATTAAAAATAAACTTGATTGGAGTAACTGAAAACACAATCCTGGAATGGAAAGAACGTCTGAGGAGAGGCTTTTAGGAGAATTTAGTAGCATATTGCAGGTTACTGTTCTGCTTTCAGGGTCCCTACCAAAAGAACAAAGGATAGGAGCTAACGTACTTACAGCTTGCTTTATAGCTGGAATTGGTCCTGTTCCCATAAGGGAAGGCTCCACGCCTGCTTGTGACCAGGAAACAATCTGTGCTAAAGGTGTAAGTCCACGATTATCAGCTTCTGACTTTTTCATAAGAACCACAGCTGCAGCACCATCATTTATTCCTATGAAATGGAGTGACTGAGTGATTTCCACAATGCTCATTAACTTCAGTTACATGTCTTTTCTACCTAAAGACATGAGTTAAATTATTCTAGCATCTTGGTAAAGCTGCTTGCTGCAATTTAGCTGACTTTATAATATAGTTACAAATGCTAAGTGTAGCATGTAACTGGACACAGAAAGTGGAAAAATTACAGTAGTGGTGGAGACTTAGAAAAGGAAATGGAACAAGGATGTACTAGGAGTTTCTGGTATAGGAAAAATATAAAGGTCACTAACCTGGAGTACTCAAATTTACTGTTTCATTTATATGTCTGAGATGCCAAGAAACCAAATCGATTCATTATAGATTATTAAGTCAGTAACCAAATAGAGAAACTGTAAAATTCTTCTGCCAGGCCTGGTGTCACCATGCCTGTAATCAGCATTGGGGCTGGAGATAACAGCTAGGTGGCACAGCACCTGCCTGGCATGTGCAACATCCTGAATTTGATTCCCAGTACTAAAGAAAAGATCAGCCATTTGGGAGGCTGAGACAGGAGGGTCACTGAGTTCTAAAGCTAGAGTGAGTTCAAGGTTCTGATACATAATGAGATGCCCCGCCCACAAGAATCATTCAGTATACAAAGGCATTTTGGTAGACCTTACAGAAGATGGCATTCTCCCACATGACCTTCAGAAATCAAACCTGAAGCATTAGCTGCAGTGACTGTTCCTGTCCCGTCTGTGAGAAAATAAGGCTTTAGCTTGGACACAGCTTCAAGGTTACTCCCATGGCGAGGGTACTCATCTACTTTAACTTCAGTGAGGCCTGGAAAGAGTAAAACCTGAGATTAGTACAGAGATTCAGTGAGTGTGCTGGGAATCGTGGGTTTCTCAGAATCGAGAGGATTCACATTTGATAGAAAACGTTAATATTTACCCCCTTTCATTACAGGTAAAAGTATACACAGGAATTACTGTATGTAAAAACGTTTTATGAGACGTCCTCATGAGACAATTTTGAATGTTTTCTAAATCCATTGCCCTTCCTGAGAAAAGCAGTTCCAGGGAGCTGAATGTTGAAAGGGTCTTAAGGTTTGGGTCACAGTACCGGCTACTAGGGAGTACATCAGGAAATCTGAATCCAGCCTCATATGGGCAGGACATGTCAGCTGCCAGTAAGGGAAGCTGGCTGCAGCATTCTGTATTAGATAAGGACAAATGATCCTAAAAGGTCCAGTCTCTAGAAGGATGCGTGTGAGATGTACAGAGAAGCAACAAGAAGGAACAGATGCTCACTTCTATAGAGGTTTAGTTTAGCCTGTATGGGAAACAAGACAGCTGTTGTCTCCTAATAGCCACAGCCAGTAGTCCAGTTTCTCATGAAACCTGGTAACACAGCAGCTGTAGGCACTCAGGCTGTCGGTTTGCTGTGTTAACATGTCCCACCAAACAGCATCCTCTTCCCCTCATTCAGATGTATCTAGGATATATCTTTGCAACCTGAAAAACTTAAGATAAAACTATAAACATTCCCACACATTATTCCTTTGGAGAGAAATAGGTTGATGTTTAAATCTCCATTTACATACCTACCTTTTCTAGATGACACAAAAACTGGTACAATCTCTTTGTCAAAGTGGCCGGCCTTCTGTGCACTCTCTGTCCTGTTCTGAGACAGAACAGCAGCCTTGTCTTGAGCTTCTCTACTCACTTGCCATTTTTTGGCTACATTTTCAGCTGGGAGGAAAAAAGGAAAAAACAGCTTCACGAACAAGCTCTTGGTAGTTCAAGCCATTCACCCACATGTATTCCCAGGATCCCCTAGGGATTACAGGGCAGTGCTTTGTGGAGGATCCTGCATTCCTCTAAGGAAATTACTTTTAGTGGGAAAGGTTTTTGTTTTTGCAGTACTGAACATGAAACCCAGGGCCTTGTGCATGTGAGGAAGGTGTTTCCTGCTGAGCTACACCCCCTAGCCCTTTCTGTTTTTTTGAGACGGTCTCACTTTGTAGCCTACTCTCACCTCAAACTTGGAAGCTTCCTGCCTCACCTAAGTTTGGGGATTATAGGTGCTGCTACTATGCTTGACTCTCAAACTCTTTTATCTGTATTTTGAGACAGAATGTCACCAGCTTGCTCAGACCAACCTCCAAATGGAGATCCTCCTTCCTTGGTCTCATGAGGATCTGGGATTACAGCCATGCTGTAAAGATAGCAATGTCTCTGGTTTGTCATTACCACTAAGCCTGTTCAGCAAGAATTCATATACATACCCACACAATTTATAATTTTACATACAGACACATGGTGACAGCCTAAATTCACATATTTCTCAATGCAATCTCATATCACAAGCCCAGGGCCTCACATACTCTATACCACTGAGCTATTCCCCTCACCCCTTTGGATCTTTTTTTTTTTTTTTTTTTTTTTTTTGCAGTACTAGGATTGAAATCAGGGCCCTTGCACTGAGCTACATCTCCAGCCCTTTTTTGCTTTAATTTAGTATTGTTTTGTTATTTTTGGAGACAGGATCTCATTAAGTCACTTAAGCTGTCCAGGCTGTATTCAAACTTGAGTTCCTTTTGCCACAGCTTCTCAGAGTACTGGGACTACAGGTGTATACTATCACATCTGGTTTAGGATTTGACTTTTATTTTTTAAACAAAAAAAATGTAAAAAATAACAATAAAATATTTCAAAACAGGCTAGTAGGGCAGTAACAATCATCACATTGCACGTTGTTATATTCACAGTTGTTCAGAGTACAGCTTCTGTGTATATCTCCCCTTTCTCCCATCACAGTTTTGCTATTCTGAAAGTTTCTTTATTCACAATATCTACTGTATATTTTGCATCTTGTTTATTCTTTCCGATTCTCACACTAGTGAGACATTACAGTGTTTACACATGTGAGTCTGATTTATTTCACTTATGAGTATGGTCTCAAGTTAATCTATTTACCTATAAAAGCCTTGAGTTTATCTTTCTTTTTGGCTTAGTAGCATTCCATCCGGTTGATGGGCATTTGTGTTGTTTCCAAGATTTAGCTATTACAAATCATGCTACTATAAATATGGACTATATGCTACTATACATATATTGCTGTGGGATGTTACTTCTGAGAAGATACCTAGAAGGGGAATAGCTGGGTCAAATGGTAGTTTTTTAAGATTTTCATATTGATTTCCACAGTGGTTGCAACAGTTTACACTCCCACCAACAGTGGAAAAGAGTTCCTTTTTCCCTATAGCCCTGCCAGCATTTGTTGTTGGTTGACTTCTTGATGATAGCCATTCTTTCCAGGGTAAGATGGAATCTCAGTGTTGTTTTAATTTGCATATCTCGAATAACCAATGATGTTGAACGTTTTTTAATGTATTTATTTGCTGTTTGTATTTCTTCATCTGAGAAGTGTATATTCATCTCAGATGCCCATTTTTGGACTAGGTCTTTAAATCTGAGTAGGGGTGTGACTTTTTCAATTCTTTGTATGTTCTAGACAGAAGTCCTTTGAGGGACAATTGGCTATAATTTTTTCCCACTCTGTGGGTTGTCTTTTCACTTTATTGATGATTTCTTTGTGCAAAAAAGGTTTTTAAGGTGAGCTAGGATCAAAAGTTTTAATAACCACCTTGGTAAGCTGGGCGGGGTGGTGCATGCCTATAATCCCACCACTCAGGAGGCTGAGGCAGGAGAACTGTTGCAAGTTTGAAACCAGCCTGGGCTACACGATGAGCTCAGGGCCAGCCTGAACTGCATAGTGAGACCCTGACTGAGAAAATAGACAAAAAAAAAAAAAAAAAAAAACAACCAAAAACTACCTTGGTAATGTTGAGGCAGTTGGTCTGCTTACCACTTTTCAGACACTGTGACCCAGACATTAGGGCACTAAGGCTCAGGTAAAGTCCATGGCATCTTCCATGGTCAATGCCTGTGTTCTTCAGCCTTTTCTGCTTGGTTTCCAGCTGAGACACCTTAAGCTTCTGCTGTGTGCCAAATATCAAAGCCCTTGCCTTCTTGTATTTGCATATATTATCCCCTGGCCTAGACTCTTGCCCTTTTCCCCATCATCTTTTTTTGGGGATAGATATTAGACAGGGTCTCAGTTTCTTGCTAGGTAGTTTAACCTGGCCTTGATCTCACTAGGTAGCTCAGGTTAGCCTTAAACTTACAGAGATCCTCTTACTTCAGCCTCCTGAATGCTTGAATTGTAAGTGTGTACCAACCTGCCTGGCCTCCACACTATCTTTTTCACATGATTTATATTCCTCATGGAACCAGAGCCATTCTTGCCTAGCAAAAGAGGCCTAGGGTCATACTGCCTGAACTGTGCAAGCACACACACACCCTTGCTGGCTAGGGAGGGAAGAAAACAAAAAGAAGAAAGCAAGCCATTGCTGCATGGATTTTAGCAAGGCAACTGATTTCTCAGGGTTTGTTTCTTTATCTCTGAAATCAATGTCCATTGTATTTCTTATGATTTACATTCACATATAGTAAAGACATGAGTTCTTATCATTGCTCAGTTTGCCAGTAAAAGAGCTGTTTTCGAGATACATGACTAGTGACATACTTGTGTGAAGCCTCAAATACTGGATTAACTAATACTGCCTCTGCCACAGAATCAGTTTCTTCATTTGACAAAATGAAGGGTTTGATCCAAAAGTACCAAAGTGCCTGCCACTTCTCACATTCCCCAGTATCAAGGATTCATAAAGTAGGAAGAATATTAGCCGGGCGTGGTGGCGCATGCTGTAATCCCAGCACTCGGGAGGCTGAGGCAGTAGGACTGCTGTAAGTTTGAGACCAGCCTGGGTTACAAAGTGAGCTCAAGGCCAGCCTGAACTGCATAGTGAGACGCTGTCTCAAAAAAAAAGACCAAAAATAAATGAGCAAATAAATAAATAGAGTATTTATTTATTCACAGGGCATGGTGGTGCAGGCCTATAATCCTAGCACTCAAGAGCCTGAGGCAAGGGGATCTCTATTAGTTTGGGACCAGTTATGAGCTACTTATTTAGACCAAGGTAAGACTGAACTACAGAGCAAAACCCAGAATAAAAAAAAAAAAAAAAAAAAAAAAGACTTATTTACTTACTTTAGTAGTTTTTTTAGTTTATTAGAGAGGAACTAGTATAGATTCAAAAATTCACGCTGGCTCCTCCCATGAGTTCCAGATCCATCCACAGCCCTGTTCTGAACAGTAACAGCAACAACTGGGATGACTTTCTGGCATGAGACCTTGTGGATTAAAAAATGATTAGAACCTGGTGTTGTGGCTCATGTCTACATGGCCTCCCAAAGCCTCCTGCTCATAGACAGAGCCCTTGAGAGGTGACTGGATCATGGGTCTGTGACACTGGATTAGTCCACTGATGGGTGCATAGTTGGGTGTGAGGCTAAAGGTAAAGCCTGGTGGGAAGAGGTGGGTCACTGTGGGCGTGGCCTGGAAGGGTGCATATATAAACTTCTCTCCTCCACTGATGGCTCACTGCTTGCTGCCTGCCATGCCATGAACTGCTTCTCCTGCCAGGCTACCTTGCCTTGGGACCAGATTACTACAGATTGAAACCTCTGTAATCTGTGAGTTAAAATAAACCTCTCCTCCTTTATCTTGTGGATGTTGTGTGTTTTGTCCCACCACCAAGAAAGTAACTAAGACACTTGGTCTCTGTTCATAAAGAGAAATACATCTAAGAAGCACGTTAGTCCATGAGTTTTTGCTTTCAGAGCAGCCTTTTGTGCTTTCTTACCAGATACCTTTGCCTAGTTACCTGTAGTAGTCTTTTCCACTGGAATTTTAGCTTTAGCAGCAGCTGCTATAACTACCACTGCAGCATTAACAACATAGGAGTTTTTGGGCAGTCACTGAGGAGAGGTGCCTTTTGAAATCTACTAACTTCATTCTTTTATTTGGTACTGAGAATGCAAGCTTCACAGGGTCACAAGCATGCTAGAAATGCTCCTACGGAACTACCTCTCCAGCACCTTTTCTTTTCTTATTTTGAGACAAGATCTTGCTTAGTTGCCCATTCTGGCTTCCAAACTGTGATCTTCCTGCCTCAGCCTCCCAAGTAGCTGACATTACAAGTATGTGACAATCATGCTTGGATTAACTTTTAAATGGTTAAAGCCTGCGATCTTGGTTGTCCATTCTCTGGCATTTATCTTCTTGGCCTGTCTTACAGTTGACCACTTTGTACTGATATCTGACTTCTGCTAGGCTTATGACACAGATTTAGAGTGGTCACTGTGAGGGCCCTTGAGGATAGTCAGATTTTGTTTTTGCTTTTGAGACAGAGTTTCACTATGTAGTTCAGGCTGGCCTTAGACTCACTATGTAGCCCAAGCTGGCCTTGAACTCATAGCTATCCTGCCTCAGCCTTCCGAGTGCTAGGATTACAGATGTATGCCACCATGCCCAGCTCAGTGAGCTGGTTGTCTTGGATAGGCACAGGCTGGCTCCTCACGAGTTCCAGATCCATCCACCACAGCCCTGTTCTGAACAGCAACAGCTACAACTGGGATGACTTTCTGGTGTCCCTCTCTTAGTTACTTTTCTGTTGTTGCTGAGACAAAATACCCAGCACCCAAAATTAAGGAAGGAAAGGTTTATTTCACACGTTTGTGGAGGTTTCAGTCCATAATCAGCTGGCTCCAAGGCAGGGGGGCACAACACAAAGACAACACTTTAAGGTGGCAAAAGACAGCAAAAGCAACAAGAGCACAAGGGAGAGAGCAAAGTGAGCCTAAGAAAGAAGCCGTGGGAGCTGTACCCACCAGAAGTGCCACAGGAGTAGAGTCACACAAGCCCTTGGGAGCGCACAATGTTCCACAGACTGTACCACATGATGAACGTGGAACTACAGGACTTAATGTTTGCCCTGCTGGATTTTATACTTGCTTTGGTCCCTCCATATCCCTTTTGCTCTTGCTGGTTTTGCTGTCTTCTGCAACCTTGAACAGTTGCCCTGTCATGCCACCCTGCTTTAAGCCAGCTGATTATGGACTGAAACCTCCACAAACCCTGAGATAAATAAACCTTTCCTTCCTTAATTTGCGATATTGAGTATTTTGTCCCAGCAACAACAGCAAAGTAAATAAGACAGGCCTGAAGAGATACAGGCCACCTGGGCAACCTCCATGAAATATATGAACGCCATGTGCTTCGCAGGACCCTCTGGGCACCATTCCCAGCCTCAGCTTCCTGACCAAATGAGAAGTCAAGCAGCATGGCCTCTGACAGTGAGACTCACTAATATTACCCAGTCTTTCCCAACTTTTTCAGGTTATATTTGCAGCTATGTCTGCCTTACCAGTCACACCCATATGGTAGTTGTGAAAGGCATCTGTAAGACCATCACAAAGTATACTGTCACGTAATGGCATCTCACCAATCTTCATTCCTGTTCTTAAGTGAACCAAGTGAGGAGCCTGGAAATAATAACAATGGATTTAGGCTTGGTTGTCATTAGCCTTCCCCTTGGTATCCCACTCAGAACTATCTAGTATTTCCTTCATGTAGTTCCCCTTGCATGTAGTCTCCCTCCCCACTAGAACCCGAATGCCCTTAAGAGTAGTGGACAGCCCCACCCTGCCTACTCTCGAATCCTTCACTCACCTGCCTGCCCATTTCCATGTCTCCCTCAATCTTACCCACTCTGTGTCTCATGGTGATACCCAGCTGTCAAACTGCTCTAAGCTTGAACTTCCTACCACTCAGACAGCAAAGTGTGAAAAAATATGCTTGGTGTTTGTGATTTTGCTCCATAGTTGAACCGAAAATCCTACTTGAAAGAACCGAGAGTGAGTCATACGCAGCATGTTGCTGTAGACACAAAGGGTAAGTCTAAGTGCCACTCTCACCCAGATGAATTTTTGGTGAGAAAAGTGCAAGAAAAGACTCCAGAAAATGTACTGCCAGCAGTCACTATGGAAGGAGACTCTGTTTCAAAGAAAAAATAACATTTGTCCTCCAATTTCTCTCCAGCTCCCAGTATGCCAGGAAGCCTCCAAGTCAAGGTAAACTACCTGAACAAAATTTGTGAAAAATTTTATTTGCTATGTTGTGTTTTGATACTTTAGGGGTATTTCTACAATTTAAGGCTGTTAACTTTGTGTTAAAGTCCTGGAAAAATGAATTTATAAGTGTAATTTTTTGGGCCTCAGAACCAATTATTTGCTTTTCTATTATTTCTTATGAGAAAAATGTGTTCAGCTCTCAAACTTTTCTGTGTTTGAATGCAAATTTGGAACAACATCTGAGGTATCACTGTACTTCTTTAAAGATCCGATTTACACTTCCAGAGGCGCAACTAATCATCTGTCGACTGAAGGAGCTCATGTAGCCTTAACTAATGCTAAGGATGTTTAACTGTTTCAATGGGTCAAATAAGGCTGACAGTGAGAATTAGGCTGCCTAAACTGGTAGGGATTTCTGAGAAGAAAGTGCTCTTTTGGGCCGGGGAGATAGCTCAGCGGCACAAGCGCCTGTCTGGCAAGCATGAGGTCCTGAGTTCGATTCCTGGTACCAAAAAAAAAAAAAAAAGAGAAGAAAAAGAGAGTGCTCTTTTTTTTTCTCCCTGTGAGACAGGATCTCACTGTATAGCCCAGGCTAGCTTTGAACTTGCTCTGTAGCTCAGGCTGGTCTCAAATGCATAATCCTCTTGTCTCAGCCTGAGTCATGTGTCACCATGTGCAGCTGAAAAGTTAATCCGATTTTTTTCTTTTCCATACAAAAGGAAGTTAATTTAAAACCAAAGTTATCAAGCAAGTCATATTATGTTTTTGCAGTACCAGGCATTGAGCCAGTGCCTTCACACTAAGCTACATCCTCAGACCTTATTACTTTGAGACAGGATCCCACTAAGTCTCTAAGTTTCCCAAACTAGGCTAAAATTCACAATCCTGCCTCAGCCTCCCAAAGTGCTGGATTACAGTTGTCTACCACCATGCCCCACTATACTATGGGTTTAATTTGGGAAATACTGTACTGCCTCATAACAACAATTTAAACATAATATATCTAGTCCCCGTTGTACTGGTTAATAGGCTTTTTCTTTAAATGGAATTTTCTTTTTATTTTTTTTTTCTTGTACTGGGAATTGAACTCAGAACCTTGCATTTGCCAGGCAGGCACTTGTGCCACTGAGCTATATCCCCAGATTTAAATGGAATTTTCCATTTGGAGAATGAATGTTCATGTGGGGGTCATGGTTGCATCCATTCTTAGTTTGATTTCTAGCCTTTGTTTCAGTCTAGTTCTGATCCGCAGCACTCTGCTGCTGTGCCGACTGCAGCTGTTTAGGGAGAGGTCAGCGAGAAGCGTCTTTTCAGAGCTTACCTTGCTCATACTTTCCATGCCTCCTGCAACCACAATACTCGAGTCACCAATCCCTATGGACTGGGCTGCAAGGCACACGGCTTTAAGGCCTGACCCACAGATCATCTGGCAGCTCCATGCTGGGACAGAGTAAGGAATCCCGGCACTTACACTGGCTTGTCGAACGGGATTCTGCCCAGAACCTGGAAGAAAGAACATAAGGGTCCCCTAACAATCAAGGAGAAGGTAAAATACGTGGCTATGCACGTGTGTAAAATTGCCAACTGGATTGTCTACCACTTATGAAGCCTATGGGCCAAGTTTCTACCAAAGGCAAAAAGGGGTGCAACCCACTCAGGCCCCGCTTCTGTCCCTCTCTTGGACAGAAGCTTTCATTCTCTCAATAAATATATTCTGCTCTTAACCTCCGTTGCTCCTAAAATTCATTCTTCAATTTTAGAGAACATGAACTCGTCCCAGATATTGTTCAGGTTGGGAGTTTTTATTTTCCTGTATCTACAGGAATTGGCTAAGTAGGGTTATCTGATTTACAGTCCAGTTTTACCATGGCAGAGTGAGGTGGCGCTATGGGTACCAGTGTGGAAAGATTTCTCTGTTATAGTCATTGTTAAAACTGCTCCCAGGGGTCTGCTTTTCTTCTTTTTTCCCATACAGGACAGGGTTGGACTTTACCACTCTCTTTTTTTCACTTTATTAAAATACTGGTTTATTTCACATGTATATTTTTATCTCCCCATCATCTCTAGGTCTGACCACCACTACTACTATGTCCTATCATAACATTCCACACATACTTCAAACCAAGCAAAGGGTGGAGTTCCAAAGGCAAAAAGGCCTAATATACTCTCTGCCTGTCACAGTCTAGCCCTGTACATACTGCCTTGTACTGCTTTCTAGGTATTTTATCTTATCTTATTTACTTATTTATTTTTGCTTTCTAGGTATTTTAGAGATGTACGCATTTTTGCTCTACAGAGTTCTGAATACATTAAAATAGAACCATAAGACCTTCTTTTTTTTTTTTTTTTTTTTTTACCGGTAGGCGGACTCATTGACCTCAGGCTTGCCAGGCAAGCACTT
>NW_004955439.1:21136716-21145919 GCF_000276665.1 Chinchilla lanigera
TACTGCTTTCTAGGTATTTTATCTTATCTTATTTACTTATTTATTTTTGCTTTCTAGGTATTTTAGAGATGTACGCATTTTTGCTCTACAGAGTTTTAAAACTAAAAAAAAAGATTCATAAGACCTTCTTTTTTTTTTTTTTTTTTTTTGGTACCGGGAATCGAACTCATTGACCTCAGGCTTGCCAGGCAAGCACTTATGCCGCTGAGCTATATCCCCGGCCCTAAGATCTTCATCTTTTGATAAGAGCTTGACTTTTCCTCACAACAGGAAAAGAATTTAAAACCAAGGATATCAACCAACTAGTATTACACACATACTTCTTGTAAGGCACAACCTAGGTTATTATCAGTACTGCTAAGCAGAGCCACGATCTGAGCTAAAGACACCTAAGAGGAAGAATGACTTAAAGAGGAAACCCTCTGACAAACTCTTCTTTCTGTATTATTCATCACACCTTGGTTAAGTTATACACAAAACCAGAACCGATAAATACCTTTCTGTGATTCAACTATGGGGATTTACTTTAGTTAAGAAGAATGTATCACTTAGTTAAAGTAGCAGAAAAGGGAAGCCGAAGCTTTATAATATTCTCAGTCACTACTATCTACTATCAAAGAGTCAGCAGTGAATATTTCTACAGTGGTCAGTCTATTACAAGTTTCAGATATACCTACCTAGCACTGTTATTGGGTAGGTTTGTTTTTAAAAAACTAATAAATGTGTCATTGACAAATATTTAGAGATTATATTCATCACAGTGTTACTAGTTTAAAATTAGGCTGGAAGCTAGAAACAGATAAAGTTACTGGAAACTGAAAGTACATCCTAGGGGCTGGGGATGCAGTTCAGTAATAGAGTGCTTGCCTAGCATTCTTGAGGTCCTGGGTTCAATCTCTTATCACTACAAAAAAGAAAGACAGTTTACCCAGAGAAAAATGACTAAAAAGACAGTATCAATATATTCACTGAATTCAACCCATAAGACACTAGTTAACAGAGCCATTAATATGATTCCAGCTTTTTAAACTACAATGAATTACATATGCATTCAAGTAAATAACTTCTTTTAAAAATTTTGTAGGGCTGGGAATATAGGTCAGTGCTACAAGTGCCTTCCTAGCAAGTGCGTCGTGGTGCATGCCTGTCATCCCAGCACTCAGGAGGCTGAGGCAGGAGGATTGTTGCAAGTTCAAGACCAGCCTGGTCTACAAAGTGAGCTCAAGCTCAACCTGAACTGCGCAGCAAGACCCTGTCTCAAAAAGACAAAAAAATAAAAAAAATTAAAAAAAAAATACCCCATCCTCAAGGCAGTTAGGATTAAGAAATGAGTGTTAAAGTTGGCCATGATGGCACACTCATGTAATCCACCACTCTGAGGCTGAAGCAGGAGGATCAAAAGTTTCAGTTCATTTAGGCAATTTAGCAAGACCCTATCTCAAAACAAAAATGGCTGCTGGGGCACTTGGGAGCCTGAGACAAGAGGATCACTTCAAGTTTGAGGCTGGCCTGAACTGCATAGCAAAACCCTGTCCTAGAAAACAAACTAAAAAATAAAAGGCTGGAAATGTAGATCACTGTGATCACTCCAGTACAGCTGAAAAACATGGAGTGTTAAAAATAACAGCAGAGGGGGCTGGGGATTTAGCTCAGTGGCACTGGAGCCTGCCCGGCAAGCCTGAAGTTGTGAGTTCGATTCCCGATACCGGAAAAAAAAAAAATAGCAGAATATGAGCTCCACAAAAATGAGGATTTTTCTTCTCTTTCTTTAAAATTAGGTTTATTGGGCAGGGCATGATGGCACACACCTGTAATCCCAGCACTCAGGAGGTTGAGGCAGCAGGACTGTTGTGAGGTCGAAGCCAGCCTGGGCTACAAAGTGAGCTCACAGCCAGCCTGAACTGCATAGCAAGACCCGGTCTCAAAAAGACAAAAAAAAACAAAATAAAACAAAAGTTTATTGGTACATTTTAGGTATACATAATGATCACATTCATCCCAGGGAATTTGTACTTGTACATGATATATCTTGATTCTTGGTTTGTTTTTTGTCTTTTGAGACAGGGTCTCCCTATGCAGTTCAGGCTGGCCTTGAGCTCACTTTGTAACCCACGTTGGTCTTGAACTCGCAAGGATCCTCCTGCCTCAGCCTCCCAAGTGCTGCGCCATCTTTTTTTTTTTTCCTATTCCCTTACCCTCCCTTCAACCACTCTTCCCCCAAGATGATTTCTCCCTCACATAGATAGGGCTTATTCCTAGATGCTATAATAGTGCCTGGCACAGTCAGTGCTCGGTAAATATTTTTTACATGATTGTGGAGGGTACCTGGTTTGGGAGGATGACAGATCTTTGTTTAATCACTTACTGTACTTCAGACTATGACCTTATTATCTGACCTCTCAAAGTCTTGCTATAGGCATCTTTTGTTTGCTCTCCAGTATTGAAGATTGAACTCAGGGCCGTGTACCACAAGTGTTCTACCAGTCCTTTTTAATTTGAGACAAGGTCTAAGTTGCCCAGGCTGGCCTTGAAACTGGGATCATCCCTGCCCTCCCTCAATGGAGCTGGGATTACAGGCATGTGCAATCACACCTGCCTAAAGGTGTTAAAGCCTGGGAGAATCATGAGAAAGTAATGTGGTTTCCCACAAGACTTTAAGGACAAGTTGAGAAAGGTGAATTAGGGAGAATTATACAATTGCAAGGGAAATGCAGGTTGACCATCTCTATTCTGAAAAGCTGAAGTAAATGCTCCAATTTAGCTCAGCGGCAAAGTGCCTGCCTGGCAAGCGCAAAGTCATGAGTTCAATTTCTGGTACCGGAAGAAAAACAAAAAACAAAAAAAACCTAAATGCTCCAAGTGTCAAATTTGTTGAGTGCCCACATGTCACAGTAGAAAATTCCAAACCTGACATTATGTAACAGATTGAAGTCAAAATGCCGATGCAGAAGACACAATTTATTCAATGTTCTCAAGGGAAAGAAGACCCTTCTCAGCCCTTTAGTTGTGATACACAACTGTTTCATGCACAAAATTATTAAAAATACTGTGTAAAATTACTTTCAGGCTCTATGTTTAAGATGTATATTGAACATAAATACTGAGTTTAAACTTGGGTCCAAGCCCAAGATATCTCATTATGTATACACAAATATTACAAAATCTCAAAGAAAAACAAAAAAACAAAAAAAAAAAAAAAAAGAGAACTCAAAATCTAAAACAAATCCAACATGTGAAACTCATCTGGTCCCAAGTATTTCTCTGTCTCTCTTTTTTGGTTTTTTGAGATAGGGTCTCACTGTACAGTTCAGGCTGGCCTTGAAGTCGCAGAGATCTTGCCTCAGCCTCCCAGTTGCTAGGACTGTAGGTGTGCACACCATGCCTGGCTCCAAGCATTTCCAATAAGGAACATTAAACCTGTACATTGGTCAGGTCTCAGACCAGATAAGGACAGAAGTTGGTTTTGAGTATTAGCAACTATTAGTATAGTTAACTAGCATATATGCTACTGATTGAGCAAGACTACTAGGCAAAAAGTCAGACATTAGCAGGCCTGGAGACATGACGCTTTTGCTTTAAAAAGCAAAGGGGGCCAGACATGGTGGTGCACACCTGTAATCCCAGCACTCAGGAGGCTGAGGCAGGATGATTGCTATCAGTCTGAGGCCAGTCTGCGCTGCACGGTGAGTTTACAACAAGCCTGAACTAATAGGGAGACCCTGTCTCAAAAGAACCAAAAAAAAAAGCAAAGACGTGATGTTGTTTTTCCTTTTACCTTCACTTTCTTAATCATTAGCTATAGAGAAAATCCACACAAACTTATGGTTTCAAACTTTCACTTAAGAGAATATACACTCTGAATGTGTTGATAAGGTCCAGGGCCTGAACAATGCACCATGTCCAGACCATGGGTGAGGGCTTGGAAAAACCTCAGGATCAAAAAAAAAAAAAAAAAAAAAAAATCCACCTAGGGAGTAAACAAAGACTGATAGGTCAATACAGAGCTCATTTTCTTGTAGAAGCAATAAGATCCAGGGCCCACCCAGTCTAATGCATGGGTGAGGGGTTGAAAAACCTTGAGCCTCAAAACAAACTAAGTGGAAGATGCCCACCTAGAGAGCGCACAAGAACCCCCTAGTCTACACAGCCCATCTGCCTTGTGAAAAAAAAAAAAAAAAGATGCTGGAGAAAGGAAAGGATATTCCTTGAAAATCCCACTTTATCACAGAAGTGTAATCTGAGTGTTCAGGCAGTACAACAGCCATCCTGGCACCTGCCCTCTTTGTGCCTGAAGGCACACTCTCACTCACCCCAAAAATCTATCATTTTGCATCAGCTCTAAACTCTAAACAGCCTGTATGTCTGAAGTCGTGGATCAAAGACACAAAAACTCAAGGTGTGTTGCTGGTTCCTCCTGCTCTTAGGATCCAGCTTCCTGGCGACAAAACTAGTTGGTTTTTTTTTTGTTTTGTTTCTTTTTTTTTTTTGGGTGGTGGGAGTGGACCATGAACATGGTGACCACGTACTTGATACTGAGCTACACCCCAAACTAATCACTAATAAATAATTAAGAACAGCCAAGGATCAGACGTCTACAGGCCCAGGAGGAGTCAGGAGAAGGGGCACTTCTCAGGACTCTGTCCTCCCCCAGGGTGTCAGTCCCCAGTCAGTGGGGAGCAGCTCAGAAGTGGGCCCTGAGCGGGAAGAACGCTGCGTTTCCAGCAGGCCATGCACAGGGTTCTAGCGCAGCGCTGGGCACAAGGCCGCCTTCAACGCCTTCTGTGGGGGGTGTGACACTTCGGACCACCGGCGCCGTGCACGTGCTCTAACGCACCGGAGGCCCTGCTCTAACAGCGCTGGGGGGCCACTCGGGACAGTGGGGTCACTCCAGACAGAGGGCACACTCGGGACAGCGGGGCCCGCGCAGTGCGGGGCGAGGGCGCGGCAGGCGGGGGAGGCCGCTCCGCACGAGCCGGCCCCTCCGGGGTCCCCGAGGAGTTACCTGCCGACAAAACGTGTCCAAAGATGACCTCGGAGACGTCTCCGGGGGCCAGCGCGGCCCGCTTCAGGACTTCTCGGATGACAGCTGAGCCCAGGTCGTGTACGGGCGCGGAGGACAGCGCCCCGTTGAAGGAGCCTGCAACAGAGAGGCGGGGACCGCGGGCGCGTGAGCCGCGGGGGCTCTGCAGACGCCCCCACGCGCGGACCCGGCGGGACGGGCGCCATGTGGGAAGGCCAGCGAGCGGGGAGTGCGGCCGCGCGGTGCCCAAACAAAAGCCGCGGGCGCTCTAGCGAGCCAAAGGTTCAAAAACTGCGGTACTGAGGAGCTGGAGGCGAACCCCTCAGTCGTTCCGCCAGGCCGACTGCGCCCGGAGCCGGCCTCTGACCCTCGGCAGTCCAACCTATGCTGACGGATGGCGTGTCCAGAACCGGCCAATCAGGGGCCCTCGCTACAGGGCGCCTGCCTACACCAGCCAATGGGAGAGGCTGGGCCACAATCACTCTACCGCAGAGAGCAAATCCGAGGACGAGGGGCGGGGCGGTCTCCTAAAGCGAGCAGGGGGCGGGGCCTTGGAGAAGGGTGAAGCCGGCGGCTCTAGGGTCCCCAGGGTCCCGGCCGAGTCCTTTGCCCACCTCTATCCCTCACCCTGCAGACCTGGCCCCCGGGGCAGGCGGCGCAAACCCAGATCTGGGCCCGCCGACCCTCACCTATAGCAGTCCGCGCAGCCGAAACGATGACCACGGGGTCGGAGAATGCACTCATCGCGCCTCCGCCGCCGCTTCCTGTCGGCGCTGCCCGCTGAATGAAGCAAAGTTCTCCGTGGACTGCGGCTGCGCCGAGGGCGGGTCCTAGCACCCCCGCCCCCCCGCGGCGCTCACTGCGCAGGCGCGAGGCGGGACCGGTGGGAGGTGCAGCGCGACGCGGAGGGACGGGCGGGGGCGGGAGAGTTCAGAAGCTAGCAGTTCTCTAGGAGGGGTGTGGGGTATCTCGTGGCGGGTCCGGGGATGGGTGTTTTGGGGATTCGCGGCGCTAGGGATTCCCTGAAGTGAAAGGAGGGTTCCAAGATGAGCGTCTGGGGATCCCCTGGGCAAAGGCAAGGATTGGGTGCTGGCGCGGAGGGCAGGGAGTTCCCTGGCCGGGCGGGGTCGGGTGGATCTGGGGACTTCAGGGGGCTGGGACAAGGGCGAGGGGTCTGGGGGCGCGAAGAGGCCGCGGATCTTAGCCGCACACACCCCTTAGATCTTTATCTGGACCCCCAGTGGTTACGTCCTGCCTCATGTTCGGGGTTTTTGTTTTTGTTTTGTTTCGTTTTATTTACCTGGGAGGTTTTCTAAACAGCAAAGAATGGGAGTGACTAAAGAGGCTCTCTGCCCTTCAGCCCGGGATGGGAGCCCCCCTGGCGAGAGCATCCAATGGGACTCCTGCCAGCTGCAGAACTGAGCACAGTTCCGACATGTCCTTCTGCCTCAGGAGCTCTGAATGTTCCTCCACTTTTTGCTTGGGTGCCGTAACCATCCTCAGCCTCGCCCTCCCAGAGTCAGCAGCAAGACTGTCCTGTCCAGTCAGAAGTTCCTCTGGTTGACTTTTGACAGACAATGAAACGCTAAGGGTCTGCAGTGATGTCACTTATGTTTTAAAACCCTTTGTGACTTCTTATCCCCAATTAGCGAGAGTCAGGGTCTTTCTTAGCTGTCTGACAGCTGGTGTCAGTTCTTTTTGCAGCCTGAGCTCAGGCACACCTCCCTGATCCGCTGCAGTGGCTCCTGCTTTTTTTTTTTTTTTTTCTTGTCTTTTTGAGACGGGGTCTCGCTGTGCAGTTCAGGCTGGCCTTGAGCTCGCTTTGTAGCCCGGGCTGGTCTCGAACCTGCAACGATCCTCCTGCCTCAGCCACCCCGAGTGCGCTGGGATTACAGGCGAGTGCCACCACGCCTGGCTGCTGTTCTGAAACGACCTCAATCCTGTTTGCTTTCCCAGCTTGCTGGCTGGTGGAGGACTCCACCTACTCCCTAGGAAGGGCGGGGTTTCAAGGTAAGCATTGCAATGGGTTGGGAACACTGAATAGTTAGAAGATTGTGGAGAGAAAAACTTGAGAAGCCTGGGGAATCCTCCTGAATTTTAAACCATTTGGTCTTAGGAACACAATTTAAGACTTTGCAGAGATGTGGACGGGTTAAATAAACTGGAGAATCTAAAGTGTAGATTCTAGAGTTGGGGCCATGGACAGGAAAGATAGGACAGGTGCCTATCTTGAGAGTCTGGAATAGTATGGGATCAGCCATCCTTCCAGCTAGCTCCGCGGCCCACGTGTGAGTCTTCTTTCTGGTACTCTGGAATGTGTTCCCTATGGGAATTCAAGGAACTTTCATCTGGCTTTTTTTTTTTTTTAGATCTGGTCTTGCTTTGCAGTTCAGGCTGGCCTTGAACTTTGTAGCCCAGGGTGTCCTTTAACTTGCAGTGATCCTCCTGTCTCAGCCTCCCAAGTGCTGGGATTACAGGTGTGAGCCACACTATGCCCGGCCCCTTTGTCTGGGTTTAACTTCGTTCTGCGTCATTTTCTTCTTGCTCTCTGGTACTCCTTGGTTTCTTTTGTGGGCTCTAACACCTAAGCGAAATCCATCTCCGACCTTGGTTCCTTTTCTGTGTAAAACCTCAGCGAGGAGTGTAACTGTCTTTGTTACCAAGCCAGAGTTTTTTTTTTTTTATTTCTTTTTTGTTTGTTTGGTTTTGGTGCTGGGGATTGAGCCCAGGGCCTTTACACTGAGTTACATCCTCAGACCTTGGGAACTCCACTTGCTTTCTCCAAGAAGCCTTCCCGCCTTCCTGCAGTGCTGCCCCAAGCAGCCTGTACCTCACCTTAACATTCTTGTTCCATGTTACTCCTAGTTTCATGTCTCCTCGGCTAGACAGTACAAGCTACGCATGATACCTTTGTTGTACTGCTTTATGCACAGCTCGTAGCACATTACAGGCATTAAATAAGAACATATTCCTTTGTTTCCTGCCTAGAGGCTCTGTCGAAACCCAGTTTACGAGGAGCTGGGGATTTAGCTCAGCAGCACAGTGTCTGCCTGGCAAGCGCAAGGTCATGAGTTCGATTCCTGGTACCAGAACCGCGCCCTCCCCTCGCAAAAAAAGAAACCCAATTTAGGAGGAAATGTTTTTTTTTTTTTTTTGGTTTTTCTCCGGTACCAGGAACCGAACTCACGACCTTGCACTTGCCAGGCAAGTGCTTTTGCCGCTGAGCTAAATCCCCAGCCCTAGGAGGAAATCTTAAGAAGGGAACTGCATTTGTGGAGTGGCCGGAAGCACCTGTCTTCTAGGGAGCCCTCATTATACATGCATATTGGTATTTACTTGATGGCATGTGTGGGCCACATGGGTACTGTAAAAGAGGAAAGAAAAGGAAGAGGATAGTTTTTTTTTTAATTTCTTTTTTGTTTGTTTGGTTTTGGTGCTGGGGATTGAGCCCAGGGCCTTTACACTGAGTTACATCCTCAGACCTTATTTTCTGAGACAGGGTCTCACTACATTTGCTCAGGCTGGACCAAACTTGCAGTCCTCCTGCTTCAGCCTCTCAGAATGCTGGGATTATAGGCATGTGCACCCCCGCTGGTGAGAATAGTGTCCTAAATTACATCTAGGTCTAGAATCATATGCTACTTTGGCTGGCAACCAGGAGTTAGAAGGAAACCGCTACAATCTCCAGGTGCTTATGAGAGGCCACCACTTCAGCAGTGCTAAAGAGCCAGTGTGTCCTGAAGGGGCCTTACATCCACTCTTGTTTTTTCATAAACAGGTGTAGGAGTACGGGGCTGGGTTTTTGTCAACTTGCCATGTAGCAGATTCACCACTTGGTCTCTGAGGGGAACAGTGAATCCCTAGTGGCTTAGCCTTGTGCTCCTTACCATCACAGGTAGCTCAACACTTCCTCACAATTGCCCCATAATGGACCCACGTCAGAGGTAATGACATTAACCTGGGCTGTAAAGTTTTACTTATAACCACAGGGGTAGAGGAACTCCCAAGATAACTCCCTCACACTAGGCTAGTGTGCAGCCTGCAAAAAAAAAGTACAGAGAAAAACTAGCTTATTCACTTGAGAATGGGGAACAGCTGAGGGAAAAATTGCCAAAATTACTTTGTGTTTTTTTGCAAAAGTGTCTGTGATTAGAATTATTAAACTATATCAAACACAGGTGAG
>NW_004955439.1:21146139-21163226 GCF_000276665.1 Chinchilla lanigera
TATTATATTTTATGTATTAATAATATACTATATTATATATTATATATATTATTTTATATATTATTATATATATTGTATTTTCCCAGCATGCACTAGACTTTAAGATATAGAAACTGGTGGATGGTCCAGTGGAAGACTGTATTGATATTTCCTTCACAGCCCAAGTTACCTGTTCCCTCACTGGGGATAAGTGGGGCCTCACACAGGCTAGGCTAGTGTGCAACTGAGCTACACCACTAGCATCCGGATAACTAAGACAGTACACTTAACTAAGCCTGTTATATTAGGGAACACATAGTTTCATTTTGGTTTTTTAACAGGAAAGACTTGAGGGTTGTTTGTTCATGGTACTGGGGATTGAATCAGGGCCTCACACATGCTAGGCAAGTACTCTACCACTGAGTTACAGTCCCAGCCCCTTAGCCTGCATCTTTATCTGTATTCTTAAAATCTTTGTAATTTGCATTTTTTTAGTTATTACATTGTTATTTTGTGTGACTGCTTCTAATTCTTGCTTAGCACAGCAACCATTAAAGCTGATTATACCTGTAATCTCAGCACTTGGAGGCTGAGGCAGGAGGATCATTTCAAGTCTGAGGCCATCCTGGGCTACAAAGTGAGTTCAAGGCCAACCTGAACTACATAGTGAGACTGTCTCAAAAAGACAAAAACAAAAAAAACCCACCTGATTGTGAAACCACTGTGTTCTCTTGCTTGGGTGGCCATCTTCACGCTGTCAGATATACCTTTACTTGGCCCAAACTCACTCTGTAGAGCCTGTTTCTTTTCCTACCTTTAATAAAAGTTTGCTACTGTTATTAAAAAAAAAAAAAAAAAAGTGTGAGCCATCATTCCCAGTTCAGATACATTTCTGCCTTATTCAAGATGAAAGGATCAAGATGAAGGGAGATACTTAATAGTACGGGAAGTCTCAGCTTTCGGAATCAGAGTTGGTCCAGTTATCAGCTTTGAGGTGGATGTTATCAAGGGAGTTTTAATTTTTTGTTGTTTTTTTCTAGTACTGGGAATCAAACTCACGACCTTGCGCTTGCCAGGCAGGTGCTGTGCCGCTGAGCTAAATCCCCATCCCCTCAAGGGAGTTTTAATGATGGCACCTTAAGGGACATATCCAACACGTAGAAATCCTTTGATTTAATTAAAGCTGTTGTCTCTTTCAGCAGAAACTAACCACAGTAAAAAGTAAGAATTCTGTTTGTAATAGTCTGATGGAGACCGTCAAGACTGGAACTGCACTTTGAGATGAGAATAGTGGGGCCGGGGATATAGTTCAGTGGCACAAGTGCCTGCCAGGCAAGTGCAAGGTCTTGAGTTCAATTTCCCGTACCAAAAAAAAGAACAGTGGCTAACATGTATCAGCCAGTCACTACAAAGTTAGCTCCAACTGTGAACTAAATGTTTTTGTGTCTCCTACCCTCCAATGTATATGTTTAGGCTGTACTCCCCAGTGCAGTGTTAGGAGATGAGGCCTTTCAAGAATAGGATGGGAAGTCAGAGGTGATCTCTGTGCCCTGTGATACAGCAGGAAGGCAGCCCGCCACAAGCCAGGAAGAGGGCCATCACCAGGGACCAGATTGGCAAGCACATTAGATTGGTCTCACATTTCCCAGCCTTCCTAACTGTAGACGTAGATGCTGTTGAGGCTATCCAGTCTCTGGTATTTTTGTTACAGAGCTTAAGTTAAGACAGCACTGTTACAAGCACTTTACATCACTTAACACTCTTTTATGAGAAAAAGAGTGAATCAGGGAGCTTAAGTGTTTGCCCAACTCATGTAACAAATGTGTGCTAATGCATAGGATTCAGACTCACTCGATCCAGAAGCCATTCAATCTGCACATGACCTGTTTCCCTCTCTGACCTTATCAGCAGTCATACCAGAAACAGAACATCCTCTTCCACAAGTATTGTAAGTGTGAAGAGCCATTAAGTCAACATGTTACCAAGGCAGATTCAGTTGCCAAATATGAAAATTAGTAATGTCTTTTCTTTTAAATGAACAAATTTTATTTTAAAAATAGATCTCAGTAACAATGAAATGAAAATTAGTAATGTCACATTTGTGACTCTATCTAAATTTACTCCTAAGATTATATTAATGGTTGAAAATTACCAGTGATTACAATAACAACAGGATAAAGAAGTTCTATTTCCATTTAAACTGGGCAAGTCAAAAGGTATACATAATAAAGCCAAAGCCCACAGTATCTGGTATATCAAAGGACATTATTTTAGTACACATCAGAATGTTTACTTATATACAAATTTACTTAAAATTGTATGGAAATTTTCACTTAAGAGTGCACAAAAATTTAAGATCATAGTGGGGTATTCTTGCTGCGTTTTGTAATCCAGGAGCAGGTGCGCTCGCTGAGCCACATCCCCAGCAGTGTAGTATTTTTAATACATTTGAGACCAAAGATATAAGCCAGCTAGACAAGCAAAAAATACAGCAGCTATCTGCAAATAAGTTGTGTGTGTAGGTTTTTTTTCTAGTGTTTTTGAGACAGGGTCTCACTATGCAGTTCAGGCTAGTCTTGAGCTCACTTTGTAGCCCAGGCTGGCCTTGAACTCACAATGATCCTCCTGCCTCAGCCTTCTGATTGCTAGGATTATAGGCGTGCGCCACTACACCCAGCTAGTTGTGTTGGTTTCAAGCGTTATTGTAAATCCACTTCTGAGGATCTCTGAGTCTGTTATGTTTAGACATAACAGAAACTGTTTTTAGAACTGTTTGACATTAACCATACAGAAGAGCTATTGATTCTAAAGACATTCAATGCCATAGACCTTGACAATTATGCTTGTGTTTGGAAAAAATATAGCCAACTGTGTCAGTCTTACGCTTTACGGTTTATGTCTAGATGTCCCTCCAAAGGCTCATGCTGTCACGGGGTGGGTTTCTAGAGTTTTTGACTCATTCATGGTCCAACACTGGGATTATGGGTGTGAGTGCTATACCTGCCCTGAGGTGGGCAGTCTGCATGTAGGATAAGGGAGGGGAAGAGGCTTGCTCTTGCTGCTCCTCCCTTTTTGCTTGTTACTTTTGCTGTTTTCCCCACTGCCATGAACTGTTGCACTCTGCCACATGCCACCCTGCCTTGCAGCCAGCAGAGTATGGACTGAAATTTCCACAAACTGTGAGCTAAATAAACCTTTCTTTCCTTAACTCTGGGTGTCAGGAATTTTGTCTCATCAAAATGAGAGAAAAGTTAACCAACACACGCCTTAAAACATTTTCTTCCACAGACTATATAATACTTGTAGATAGGTTAATAAAAAGCAGTAATATTGGCCAGTGTTTTAAAACATTAGTAACTGCTGCACAGATGTACTAATTACCTGAGATCAGGTCACTAAAATTCTGCTTTTCAATTAAGCCCTAAAAATAACTTGGGTGAATATTCCTTTTGACATTTTTATACTTTCAGTATTTTTGTATGTCAGAGAAATAATTTAAACTCTGTAACTTCATTTTTCAAAACACCAATCAAAAATGTGCACAATCAAAACTGACAAATGGAGTGACTTAAAATTTCATCTTTGTGGTATGTTAGGAGGATGAAGAAATTAGCAATTCAGCCATGCGTAGTTGCATACACCTGTAAGCCCATCACTTGGGAGGCTGAAGCAGGAGAAGCTCCACAAGTTTGAGGCCAACCTGGGCTACAGAGTGAGTTCAAGGCTAGCCTGAACTACTATAGGTCTTACAAAGTGAGACCCTGTCTCAAAAAAACAAAACCAAACCAGAAATTCAGCAATTTAATGAAAATAAATGACAAATGCCATACACACAGAAAACAAAAAATTAATGAAGTTACAATAAAAATCTTTATTCAGGTTTGGTCAGTACAGGTAAGATATACTGGAGTCACAGAGCAATATGCATTAACAGGATAAGACAGTTCATAAAAACTGAGTAACTATGCACACACGTTTCTTAAACATTCAGTCACCTAAGAGAAAATGCACAGATGTGTGGTGGGGAAAACTATCTAACATGGAAATTACTATAGGACTCCATCAACAAGCCTAACTTTTAGTGATAAAAACTACTGTACTGGGCAAACTTGGCAGTCATAAACCCACATCTACTCTAACAAATCCAAATGGTGCAGAAGAATATAACAGCGTAAGTAAGAATGCCCTTACACAGCACAGGTTTTAGATAGACACAGATTTATACAGACATCATTGTGTTATACTTTAAGGAAAGATTTCCATTTACAACTTCACATTAATGCATATAAAAATAACTTGACCCTACACAAAATGTCCTTTTAGCAACAAAGAAATTAACGAATACAATTTCCAATGTGGTAGAGGTATTGAACCCCCCCCAAAACCAACAAAAAAAACCACACACAAAAAAAATCAAAACAAAAATACACACCCACAAAAAGGCAAGTTATGACAAAAGTATGCATTAATTTTCTGGACAGTATCTTCTCCCAAATTAAATGACACTGTATAAAAATTTGCTGGAAAAATGTTACAAAACGGAACCCTGTACATTTACACTTGAGTCCAAGCCATTCTGGACATGGCGGGAACCCACAGTTCGGTTACCTTTCCCACTCACTGCTTTCTCCTCTTGAGGATCATGACTGGAGTCTGTGTCATTTGAATGGTGTGTGAGAGAGTTCTCACTGCCCGTGGGAGAGTCTACACTTTCATACCCCACACTGAGCTGGTTCATATAACTACTACCTCCTCTGCCAGTTCTCTCCTCTGAGCTGTCGGAGGCCTTATTCCCACTCCCTGGAGAAGAAGAAAAGTCATCCTCAGGTGTGCTCCCCTCCCTGTGAAATCCAGACCCAGACGTCCTCTGACGGGAGGAGCTGCCATTACTCGGTCCATTTGCCAGACGACTGCAGTCTTTATTTGTGGCCTCCGCCTGTTCCACAGGTTCCGAAGATGTAGTCCTGCTGGTGCCTGGGGCGGAGCCTTGAGACTGCTGCTGCTGGTACTGAGCCAACTGCTGGCGAGTCTCCTTCAGTTGCTGCTGAAGGACCAAAATGGTGCTCTGCATGCCCTCTACTTCTTCGTCAAGTTGAATGATGAAGTCATTCAGTTCTGTGCAAAGGAGAGTCAAACCTACTTTAGTATGTCTTGTAAAAATGCATTTAAAAATATTAATTTGAAGTGCGCCACAAAGCCAGGCAATTAATGCTTCACTACAATTTCGAATTTTACAAACAAGTACAATTCTAAAACCACAACATATTTTATTTGGAATTTTAAAGTCATTTAGGAATGAGATTTTTGGAGCAAGACAGATGCTTCAAATGTCAGTTTACTTTTTTTTTTTTTGTCTTTTTTGAGATAGGGTCTCACTCTGTAGTTCAGGCTGGCCTTGAGCTCACTTTGTAGCCCAGGCTGGTCTTGAACTCACAATGATCCTCCTGTCTCAGCCTCCCAAATGCTGGGATTACAGGCATGTGCCACCATGCCCGGCAATGTCAGTTAACTTAAAATTGATTCAAAGCTGGGCGTAGTGGCACACATCTGTAATCCCAGCACTTGGGAGGAGGCAAGAGTATCACTATGAATTCGATGCCAGCCTGGACTAATATTCAGTTCAGGTCAGCGAGCCTGTCTAGATTCAACTCACTCTTTTTACATGTAACTGATTACAGACCAGAAGTCCAACCCTTGTTTATTGTGGGTTCAACATGGCCAGTGCTCTTACTCTCCACCTTTAGCCAGCGTCTTAGCTCTGCAGCAGATTCAGCCCTTAGGACACGGTGGTCCTGTAGTCTAATCCTCCAAAAAGGCCTATTCTCTCACCAAAAACTGTCCCACAGGGCTGGGGACGTGACTCAGCATAGAGTCTTGCCTTGCATGCACAAGGCTCTGGGTTCCATCCCCAGCACCACAGAAAGGAAAACAATCAAACACGGTCCCACATACCAAAAGAAACAAATAAAAAAGAAAACCAAATGATTTTTGGAGATTCTCTACAAAACCTCCTACTTAACATGTTTATAAGTAGTAAGAGCTAAGAACAATCACAATGAAAAAGTAGTTTTAAAGATATTTCTGGCCAGGCGTAGTGGCGCACGCCTGTAATCCCAGCACTCGGAGGCTGAGGCAGGAGGATCGCTGCGGGTTCGAGGCCAGCCTGGGCTACAAAGTGAGCTCAAGGTCAGCCTGAACTTCCTAGTGAGACCCTGTCTCCAAAAACAAACAAACAAAATAACAAAATAAGGATATTACTGGTTTTCTTTGCAATTAATCAGATATGCTAATTCTGTTTTTCTTTTCTTTTTTTGGTCTTTTTGAGATAGGGTCTCACTATGTAGTTCAGGCTAGCCTTGAACTCACTTTGTAGCCCAGGCTGGCCTCAAACTCACAGAAACCTCCTGCCTCAGCCTCCTGTGTGCTGGGATTACAGGCATACATATGCCACCACACCTGGCTAGTTTTTCTTTTTTTCTTTTTGGTACCGGAAATAGAACTCAGGACCTTGCGTTTCCCAGGTAGGTGCTAATGCCGCTGAGCTATATCCCCAGCCCTACTTTTTAAATATAGTAAGTAGCTACACTTATTGAAGATCACATGACATAGCAGGAACATGGAAAAGAGCAAAGGGAAAAAGAATGAAGGAAAAAGGGACTTGAATGTGAAGGAAAAAAAACACACTGTATTTTCAGTTTGGCTATGTTTCTTATTATCAATCTTCACAAACAAAAAGCAGCACGGATGCAGATATACTTGCCCAAAAAAGGAGAATAATAATAAAAGTTGGCTGCCTTAGCAAATATAACTATTAAATCTCTTATTTGCTAAACAGGACCTGAACAAGTGCCATCAATTACATTTTCAACCCCTGGAAATCACCAAATATTTCTAAGATATAAGAGAAATGGTTAAAGATATACAGTGGTACCTGACTTTAGGAACTTAATTCTGTTTTTGTATGCAAACTCTGCATGGCGTGACAAACGTGACTGTGGCCACCGTCCCAAACACAAACATGGTTGTCATTTCCAAAATCGTAGAAAAAAGTCTGTAAACTGAGCTACCACTGTACCTCCTTTTCAAAGCACAAAACACAAAATTTTATATCCCTTTTTTGTCACTGTTTTTTTTTTTTGGAGACAGAGTCTGCTATCAAGCTAGACCTGAACTTACTATGTAGCCTGGAGTAGCCTATAACACAATAGCGATCCTCCTGCCTGAGCCTCCCGAGTGCTGGGATTACAGGCATATGCCACCATACCTGGTAATTTTTTACATCTTAAATACAGTATCTTTTCCCTAAGAACAAAATCTTCTGGAATTTCAACAATAAATAAGCAATTAAGAGAATAGAAAAAAAATCCTGTAAAATTAAATGCTTTGTTTGCTGACACATCTAGAAATGTTTTATTCATAATTTTATATAACCACAGGTGGAGGAACAGCACGTACAGAATCTAACCTATAGTATTTGTAACTGGCAGTTTTGTAAAGCCAGTGCAAAATTAAGCGAATTTTTCAAAAATTTTGAAACCCCTTACCATCCTGACTGCTCTTAAGCTCCTCACTATATTTCTTCTGTAAAGCCAACTCTGCTTCAAGCTGTGCAATACGGCCCTGGGACAGCTGCCTTCCAAGCTCCTGGTTCTCCTGGATAAGCATTCGACACTTCGCCATTAACTTTTTGCCTGTTTGGCTGCAAAGGAAAGAGCCAACCATCACAAAGTGCAGACAAAACCCTGTAACTTTCTTTGCTTACAATTATTACAGCAATAACTATAACGTGAATGGAATGGAACTACATCACAGTAGATGCAAACCTATTTACCATCTTTGCAGGAACAAGTTCTTCTTCTGCATTTCAGGATTTTGCCAAACAGGAGCAAAATGAAATCCTAAACAAAAGGTGCTCCAATAGTCACTTGTTGTTTCTATCACATCAAAAATCTGTCTTCATCCCCAAATATAATCTGAAATACAGCCAGGTGTGGTGGCATATGCCCATGAACCAAGCACTCCGTGCAGCTCAAGAGGGAGGATCACAAGTTTGAAACAAGCCTGGGCAACTTAAGACTGTCTCAAGGTTCTAGGTTCACTCACCAGTACAAAATAATAGTAACAACAATTTAAAACAATACACACCTCAAATACACCAGTCTTAATATAACACTAAGATTCTCAGCTTTATTCAACCGAAGTTCTTGAAAAGGTGCATGTAAAAACAATCACAAATGCATGCTAATTTATAATACCTTCTCTAAAGTATCTGTAATACTCAAGATATATTTATTCTCACAGGACAAATCCATACAAGGAGTCCTCTTTAACAGGTAGTTCTTTGGTACACTCACCTTTCATACTTCCCAATAATATGGCTATTCCAATAAATGAGGTACTTTTAATATTTGTTTTTTTTTCAGTACTATGGATTGAACCTATGCTAGGCAAGCATTTTACCACTGAGTTACATCTGCAGCCCCTTTCATTTTTTGAGAAAGGATCTTGCTAAAATGCCCAGGTTGGCCTTAAACTTGTGATCCTTCTGCCTCAGCCCAAATAGCTGGGATTATAGAAATGCATCACTATGCCACAAGTTCTTAAGACTTCAGCTAAGGTATCCAACCCCTTTCTATAATTTTAAATTTTGAGACAGGGTATGGCTAAAGTTGTTAAGTTGCCCAGGCTGGGTTTGAATATGTTGCTCCTACTGCCCTAGCCTCCCACAGTGCTAGAATTCCAGGCATGTACCACCATGGTATTTTTTTTTTCTTTGGGTACCGGGAACCGAACTCAGGACCTTGCACTTGTCAGGCAGGCGCTTATGCTGCTGAGCTGTATCCCCTGCTTTTTCTTTTATTTTAAATTGAGGTAATGGTGATTAAACCCAGGCTTTGCACTGATCTATCACCTCAACCCTTTTGAAAATTTTCAGACAGGGTCTTGATAAGGTGCTAAATTGTACACGCTAGGCTTGAACTCACAATCCCCCTGCCTCAGTCTCCCAAAGCGCTAAGATTATAGGTGTGTGCTACAATGCCTGGCTTCATACAACTTTTTTTATGTGATTAATATATGGTTAAGCTGCCAAATGGGCACTGAGGCCTAACTTTAAAAAAATTTATATTGATTCGTGGTTAAGATTTTACTGATGTTATAAAAGCACATCCATGCATCACAAAGATCAATAGTTACTTATCAAATGCAAACATGGAAATATCTGCCAAATTAGGAGTATTGTGCCATTAACACATTTTATTTCCAAATGCTACTGCCATATACTATAGAACCTATATACACATACATATCAATTGCAAAAGTGTAATTCAAAGTCCAAGTAAGTTTCTCAGTAAAATTTACTACCTTCTTTTAGCCTAGCAATAGCAGAAATGATCAGTTTTTAAGAGATCTAAGTATGTAATTTTGACATTAACTTTGAGACTTGGACGGGGAGAGTAAGACATTCTTGTCATTGTGTTCAGTCCACAGTAACTTTATTGGTTAAATTCATTTTTTTATTCTAGTATTCTCTTCTTCTAGGGGGCTTTTAATTGCCTCATACATACATTACTTAAGAGTAGATCGGACCCCATCAAACCTGAGAAATTTGAAACTGGGAGTGCTCTGTTGGCAGTTATTCTTTCAAGTAGTGCTGCAAGTGCTGTACATATATTCTAATCTAATTCAAGAAAAAGCTGGTAACTGAGATTCCTTTAAAAAAATCTGGTAAAGTAAAACCTGGCTTACTACTGTCCAAGACACCCTAGTGGCTTGAAAGCTAGTATTAACATGTGATAAGGGTTTACGGTTAGGTTCACGCACAGCAATTCTAACTGCGGCTATTCTTCATTGCTGTTGCAGCTTCAGATCTCCCCTATCTCCCATTGGCATCCTCAAATTTTACCCTCCAGTGAATAAGCACTTCAAAATCAAACAATCAAGAAATAACATACAAACATCACTGTTTACAGTGGCTTCCCTTCCATCTGGTTGCCTATGCTCCAACAACTTTGTTTCTTGCAAAGCATACAAGCATTGGGGTTTTACAACTAACCTTGAAACTCTCTCTCTTTATATGAATTAACTAAAGCTTAAGGAAGAAATAAACTGTAAAATATATTAATTTGTGACCTGACTTAACATAATACAAAAACCTCAAAACCACTGAAAGAAAAGTTTGGTTTAAAAAAATTGTATTTTTTTTCTTGAGACAGGGTCCTGCTGTGTGGTTTAGGCTGGCCTTTAACTCACAGTGATCCTCCTGTCTCAGCCTCCTGAGAACTTGCCTGGCTAAAAGTTGTCTTTCTATAATGTCTGCTCTAAAATAATCTTATCATTTCTGAAATTACTAATAACCAAAACATATGCCAACAAAACCACTGTTTTCTTAAGCGTTCTGTAATTCTATGTCATTTTATTAATCACCTCATGTAAAATTTGTGTTGTGCTCATCATATCAAAAGAAAATGACAGTGGGGGTCATGGCAGAGCACATATGAGTGCTGGGTTCAATCCCCACTACTGCCCCCTCCACTCCACAAGAAGAATTGGATATTGAACTGAGTGACAGAGCGGGTCAAACATGAATTTGACCCAGCACCATAAATGAGTGAGAAGAATTGCAATAAATGTTTCAAAAATGAGTGAAAAGTGTTATTTCTTTCATTCAAATATTTTTGGAATACTTTTTTTAAAATCACAGAATGCCCACCAAACATGGTGGTGATTACCTATAACCTTAGCTACTCAGGAGGATAGGAAGGCCAAGTTTGGAAACTTTAGCAAGTTTCAAAATAAATAACTAAAGGCTGTCTCAAAATAAATAACTAAAAGGCTTAGAAATGTAGGTGCCAAGGGTGTCCTGGATTTGATGGTTTGCTCCCCAGAACTGAAAACAACCCATTTTAAAATCAAATAACCAACAAAGCAAATAAATCAGAAAATACTTCAAGAGAGGGGTTTATAAAAAGGAATGAACACTGTACATTAATTATGAAGGTAAAGGTAGCAAGATTGTTTTAGAAAGATACATATACAATCAAATGCAAACTGAAAACTGCCAAAATAGTGAAACATGACCCTCTCGAAACTCTAAAATGTATCATGAAATATTTTAAATACTGGACAAGAGAATTTAAAGAATCTTCCTCCTTCTTCTTTTTTTTGTCTTTTTGAGACAGGGTCTCTCTATGCAGTTCAGGCTGGCCTTGAGCTCACTTTGTAGCCCAGGCTGGTCTCAAACTCGCAACTATCCTCCTGCCTCAGCCTCCCGAGTGCACTGGGATTATAGGCGTGCGCCACCACACCCAGCTTTCTCCTTCAAAACAGAAAAGAAGTATAATCCCCCAATTCCTTCTATTTGAATTATTTATTCCACATTGAATATTACCAACTGATCATTACTTGTTCCAAATTAGTGATAGGTTCATAGTAGCTAATGTTCTCTGGTTGTATATAACCTAATTTTACAAAACAACCATCCGTAGATGATTAAACTATGACTGATTAAAGCAGAGATTCTCTGTAATAATTAAAAATGTAATGTAGATGTACTA
Source organism: Chinchilla lanigera (assembly GCF_000276665.1). Classification (NCBI taxonomy): domain Eukaryota; kingdom Metazoa; phylum Chordata; class Mammalia; order Rodentia; family Chinchillidae; genus Chinchilla; species Chinchilla lanigera. The sequence continues at coordinate 21,157,674 of NW_004955439.1, forward strand.
AAAAGATGCCCCAAAGTGGGGGGATGACAAGCTGCAAGCTATCTGTATGAACAATATAACATTTGTTTAATATACATAAAATGATTGTGTGTGTGTATACACACACACACACACACAGACACACATAAATAATCTTGATGATATCCAGTTTAACATCAGTTACTGCTCCTGCAGAGATTTGTGGAAGGTGGAGATCACATCCAGGAGTGACATTCATTTTTCATATATATCTTTGTGTTTCAGTTTTACAGATGAGCATGTATTATCTTCAAGGAAAAAATAAAAGCCCTCTAATAAAATACCTCTAAGTGACTGGTACCTAAATGGCTAAATTTGAGAATACATTAATAATACATTTTGTAAATTACTTGACCTGTTAAAAATATACTTAAGGCATTGCTACTATGGTTTTAAAAGGTGTAAAATAAATACAAAATACTTAATATGGGCATAAACTAATTTCAAACAGATTTGCTTACTTACCCTTCAAACCTCACAAATAGAATTTTAGAAACAAGCTTCTTGCTGAAAAGTCACAAACCACTTCTTCAACCCACCCTCTCCCACAATCAGTTCTCTAAGCACAAACATACAAGATACTTACAATTGATTTGAATGATTAATAGAGAACTTAAGTCACCCTTGTTAAAAATGCACTTAAACGTTGGGACAAGCTGGAACATTTATCTTCCACTCATCTTAGACTTCATTATCACCAAGCGAAAATTCAAATTGGTGACTTATAGAATGATCGGACGAAAAAATTCACCTCCAGGATTGAATGGAAACATGAAGAAAATAATGCCTCATTTATCTAAATGATCAAATGAATTTGCTAGAAATGGTCACTATAACTTGTTTTTTCCCCAATTCACAAAAATGTCTCACTTAGACCAGCCCACAGTTCCAACACATTATTTCCCCAATCTTCCGGCAGGCACCCTGTGAGACTGTCCCACATTAATTCTACCGCAATATCCAGGGACAAAGTATCAAAATGTAACAAGCGTCAATTCTCCTTGTCTTTTATGTACCAGCTGGAATAAAGGTCTTTTAAAAATGAGACAATCTTTTCCTTCACTTTGAAGAGCACAACCAATTTTCCAAAATCAATCTGCTCTCTGTAGCACCCCCCAATTAAACTGTTAAAAGTACAACAAAATCATCATAGTATTCCTTAAACTTAAAAAAAAAAAAAAACAACTATTTCAAGGCACATTTAATTTAATATCAGAAATGTTAACACAAAAGGCCCAAATACAATGAAGGAACACATTCCCCCACTAACACCAAGACAATGCTCTTTTAACATGTGCCTGACGAATGGGATCAGGGTTTCATAAAGTTCACTACTAAAAAAATAATGCAGTGAGTCTCATCACAGCCCATATCCTTATACATTCTAGTTGTGAAATGAATGTTTATAATGCTTCAAACAGTTTAAGCCTGAAATTTGATACCACTCCTTCATGTTTGTACAGTCCTTAGTTAAGATTATCTACAGTTTTTGCAACCATTCAAAGAACAAACCATTGATTAAAACCATATTGATTTAGGCTCTATTAACTAATATAGAGCCCTAAATTAAATGGTTAAATATATGTACGACTTTACCAACATCTGTTATTTCTCTCATGACTATTAAAGTTGGTTCTTAGCAATAAACCCTTCAAAGGCAAAATTCACCTCATTTGAGTTTTGACCCAGAAGTTCAACAACAATCATGAAGTCCACAGTCTTATTGGCAAAATTGATATACACTGTCTCTAAGTCACTGTGCTCAAGGTTAAGAGCGATGCGTATTCCGTGTTTACATTTAACTGGAATTTTACATGTTCAATTCATGATTTGAAATCTCTAGGTTTTCAATCCTCCAACTGTCTGAAGACACAGTGTGCCACAGACTAAAGACTTCTGTTTCTCCCTCTATTTTCTTCAAACAGAAACATTTCTCAAGTGTCTACATGTTCTAGAAGGGGCATTTTTCGAAGGTGGCCTCTTCTTCGGAATAGTCCGACGGCATCAGGCCTCTGAAGCAAGGGGAAGGGGAAGAGAAAAAAGCTGAAACACAAGGCTCATCTGGTAAGTTTTACATTAACCATTACAAGCTGCACAGTATAAGAATGTGGCTTTTTTTTTGCTCAAAAAGTCTGAGTCTTGGTGTGGAAACGAGTACTTGGCTGTCCCACCACAGCTTTCTCGTAGTGGGACTGTCAGGGAAGTCTTGACTGGGGAGTATGATTTGTTTACCTATCAGGCGTAAACTTCCAGGCACTCAGTTCATTTTGAGCTTGTTCCAGTTTGTCTTTAGTCTGTTCCAGTTCACCTTTCATTTTTAGGAAAAACAAGTTGATCGCTGGGTCTACCATTGTTGATCTCAGTTGGGCAACACTCGGCTGCTGGACTTGCTTGAGGTACTGGATTTGAGTCTGTGCAAAGCAAAAGCAACAATTACTACCAAATCAAAGGAAATATGTAAGGTAAGGGAAATACCCCTTCATTAACTTGATTTATCAGCTCATTTATTAAACCTTATACCCTTTCATCTTAAAATTCTCCCTACGGGATAGAAGTCCAGCTCCACAGCACAGCACGTGTGCAAGGCCCTGGGTTCAATCTTCAGCGCAACAAAATCAAAAAGAAACAAAAAAACCTCCAGCAAAAGTACAAATTAAAAACAAGAATTCACACACAAAAGAAGTATTCATAGATACTGTGTCCATCTGATTGTATCTCCAAATTTGGGACTTTTACATAAAGCAGCTACATCTTTAAAACCAAAGTGGTACACCCCCACCAAAGTTTGTATTTACTACAGATCCTTTTTTGTTTTTTGTCTGTTTGAGACAGGGTCTCACTATGCAGTTCAGGTTGGCCTTGAGCTCACTTTGTATCTGAGGCTGGCCTTGAACTCACAACAACCCTCCTGCCTCAGCCTATCAAGTGCTGGGATTACAGGCATGTGCCACCACTCCCAGCTTTACTACAGATCCTGACACCTCCCTGGGGAAAAAGAAAACCAAGCTTAAATTATCAATCATAAAAGAGCCAGTGAAATCTTGGCTCATTTGTATTTTTTGTTCATGAAATTATTCTACATAAAAATACACTAGAAACAATTTTTTCTTTTTGGCTTTTTTGAGACAGGGTCTTGCTATGCAGTTCAGGCTGGTCTTGAGCTCACTTTGTAGCCCAGGCTGGTCTTCAACTCAGAAAAATCCTTCTGCCTCCGCCTCCTGAGTGCTGGGATTATAGGCATGCACCACCATGCCTGGCCCAGAAACAAAATTATAATTTAAACATATTTGTATTGTTTCAACTAAAAGGTACACAGCTATGTTAAGTTGCCAGTATAACTTTATAATAGCCAACTTCAATAGCACCCTAAGTCAAGACAAAGTGTGTAATTTATTTTCCTCCCCTGTAAGTAATTTGAATCGGAGAATTATAAAGCTGGAAGGTACTGACCTAGTCCAAAATGCTAATTTTTGAGAGATGAAACATGGCAATTGCCCAAAGATACAGTAGGTCAGTGCTAGTGCTGTGACCAAAATTCTAGCTCTCAGGCCTCCTGACTCCAGGTCCAGAGCTGCTTCTATCATTTCAGGACCCCTCTACTTACATATGGAACCTTCAAATTCGACTTTAGCTATACTATTTACTAGCACAATAAAAATATTTTTTAAAATATGAAGCATTTAATCCATCCGTCCATACCGAAAGTAGAACTGTTTCCAAAATCCTGCTCCACACTAAGGCTTAAATAGGATAAAAATTAAGATTTTCTATCATACATTTAAAATAAGGCACAAATATAATAATTGCATTAAAATATTTTTAATTACTGTTTCACGGTACAAACAGAAATGTATGACTTTATAATAGAGGTTTTTAAAGTACAACTCATTTTAAACAAGTACAACTGCTTCTTCAAAGTAAGGCTAACTACTAAAATAATTTAGACAGGGATGGTGGCACACACATGTAATCCAGCATTTGGAAGGCTGAGGCAGGAGGTCTGCAGCAAGTTCAATGCCAGCCTGAGCCACATAGTGAGTTCAGGGCCAGTCTGCACTACAAAGTGAGATGCTGTCTCAAAAACCAAAACAATGTATCACAGACATCAGCAATACACCTACCCCAGCTATCCTTGTATATACATATAAAATTTTGTTTTTCATTTTAAAGAGAAAAGAAGAAACAAAACAATAAAATTTAATGCAGGAAGAATAAAGCATGTCTGATAGCTTACATCATGTGGTAACAAATTAAAACACAGTGTCTACAATACTGACTTGGACTCCATTATAATTTATGTTTGCATTATCCTAATAGTATTTTCTGGTCATGTAAAGAGAAGCATACACCTAAAACAAATTCCATGTGTTAGGGAAAAGTCAAGCTTATTTCTAAACTATTTTGAGGGGACTGGAAAATGAAAAAGGAAAACAGAAAGCCCTTAGGAAGCTGAGGAGGATTGTTTTGAGTTTGAGGTAAACTACAGTGAGGCCAGTGTGAACTATACAGGAAGACTCTGTCTCAAACAAAAAAGTGAAAATAGGAAAATCTACAGAGAAAAGCAAAACTGATGTTTACTCATGAAAACAAAGTTAAACAAGCATTATAAAAAAATCCAAACAAGGGGCTGGGATGTAGTTCAGTGTTACAGTGTCCTCCTAGTATGTTTTGAGGCCAGGGTTTCCAGTCTCAGGACAAAAAAAAGTCAAGATCAGTAACTTTCATTGGTTAAATTGGGAGGTAGGTTCACCCCCCAGTATTACAAAACACACAAACACTACCAAGTGACCTGGGAAAGATGAAGAAAAAAAAGAATTACATAATTAAGGCCTGGGGGCATGGTTTAGTGTCCCTTGCCGATCATGTAACACAAGGCTCTGGGTTCAATCCCTAAAATTATGTAATTAAACATTTAAAGAGAAAGTAAGTATGTCAGGCAAACAGAAGACCTATAGAGAAATAAAAGATTCCTAGACACTTTTTTTTATTAACACCTAGCTTAACTTGTAACACTGAAGATAAAAGTGTAAGTTCCTTTTTGAAATGTAGACTGCAATCCTTACATTGTTTCTTTGATTCAAAAAGGGATAGGGAGAGAATGCTCCTGGCCCAGCTCAGTCCCTTCAACTACAAATTTGTTTAACCTTTTCCTTCCCGCCTCCTTTGGCACCTTAATCTCAACCTTTTTACCCTTTGAATTCTCTATCTCTAAATTCCCATTTATAGCTCCTCTAGAGCCTAAACATTTTCCAAAATGTCTCACCTTAAACTCTCTCAATCTTGTATAACTACCACCTAGACACTCTTAGTATTAACTAAACCTTATTAAATAATCTTACCCATGTCTGTTTGACATACCACCCGCTACTCATTTAACTGCAATCCTGCTCTGCCCCAACCCTCACTTGAAACAAGTTTCACTAAAGTGGCCCATAGCCTAATTGCCCAATCCACCGATTTAAAATTAGAATTTTCTTCACAGCCTTGCCAGCATTTGTTATTGGTTGATTTCTTAACGCTAGCCATTCTTACTGG
>NW_004955439.1:21164201-21182486 GCF_000276665.1 Chinchilla lanigera
GTGGCTGAGTGTGTTTTTGGTTGTGTCTGTGTCTTCCAGTCTGTCCATTGAGATTTCATCTCACCCCAGTAAGAATGGCTAGCATTAAGAAATCAACCATTAACAAATGCTGGCGAGGCTGTGGAGAAATAGGAACTCTTCTCCACTGCTGGTGGGACTGCAGACTGGTGAAACCACTGCAGAAATCAGTTTGGAGATTCCTCAGCAAACTGGGTCTACAGGTCCCATTCAACCTAGCTATTCCCCTTCTGGATATTTTCCCAGATCTGAAAACATCATATAACAGTGATATATATGCACCCATGTTCATAGCAGCACAATTTGTAATTGCTAAATTGTGGGAGCAATCCAAATCTCCACCCACCGAGGATTGGACAAAAAAATTGTGGTACTTTTATATAATGGAATATTACTCAGCTATAAAGATAAACTAGAGACTTTTATAAGTAAATGGTCACAACTAGAGACCATGCTCCTAAGTGAAATAAATCAGACCTGCATGTATACGCATATTATCTTAGTGTAAGACCTGCAAAAGTGAATAAAAACTAGGAGGTATGATAGACATTGTGAAACGAAAGGAGAATGTCAAAAGTAAAGGGCAACCAGGGTGTGGGAAAAGAGAAGGGAAAGGGGAAATCAGGTAAGTATGTATATACAGGATAGCTAACATAGTTGTACTACTGTCTCCTATTGCTCTACAGAAAGGAACAGTTAATGATTACTTGTTTGATCAATCTTGTATGTCTCTATTTGTTTTCCTGAGAAACCACTTTGAAGATATCAATAAGTAATACAACCACGTTTAATTTCCTACAACTTTGTCTGTAACTCTGTTTTGTCTGCATTGTTCTTATGCTATGTAAATGGATGTCTATTTGTTAAGGTTTTCCTTCTTTTATTTCTTAAAATAAAAAAGCACAACACACACAAAAAAATAAAATTAGAATTTTAAAATCATTAATAATCGGGCTGGGGGTATAGCTAAGCAGCTTAAGCGCTTGCCTGGCAAGCCTGAGGTCATGAGGTCATGAGTTCAATTCCCGGTACCAAAAAAAAAAAAAAAAAAAAATCATTAATAATCACTTTACCTTTTTTGCAGGGGAAGGGGTATGGGATTTCATGTCTTCAATCTAACATTATATTCTGCTCCTTTAAAATATGATCTTTTTGATTACATTTACTCATCTCTTCCCCAACAACACTGAACTGATTAAGTCCTACTGACTGTGCCTCTAAAATATCCTATGACTCTCCCTGTCACCAGTGGCTTTGTTATCACATCTGGACTTTTTTTTTTTAATTCCCCTGAACTATTTTAAGTCTTACAACTGGTTTTGTGGTGGTCCTACTTTTTCTCAAATCTATCCTCCATGCTCAAGCCAGTGATTTAACTAAGATGCTTATCTGATAAACCACATAAATTTTCCTGCTTAAAAATCTTTTGGTGGCTCCATCTAACTTGTCCAAGGTCTCAAATCTTTTTTTTTGGAGGGAGGAGGTTGTCCTATTTTTTCAACCTCCCTGGAAACTTCAAACTCTACCTGCCATATACAATCTATCCCCTTCCTTGCGTTTTTCTATATTCTACCCTACCTGCAACACTTTACTCTGTATTATACGTGAAAGAACAACTAGCTACATTGTGTAGGGAAGAGCTATAAAAAAAAATATGGCTGAAAAAGGTTCTATTTGAAGTCATCTTAAAATTCAGGTTGAATCTGGGCATGGTGGCACATGCCTGAAATCCCAGCACTCGGGAGGCTGAGGCAGGAGGATTGTTTCAAGGAAACCAACCTGGACTACAAAGTGAGCTCAAGGCCAGCTTGAACTGCAGAGCAAGACCCTGTCTCAAAAAGCCAAAACAGGGCCGGGGATGTAACTCAGCGGCATAAGTGCTTGCCTGGCAAGCCTGAGGTCATGAGTTCGATTTCCGGTACCGGAGGTCTCCCCCGCAAGAAAAAAAAAAAGCCCAAACAAACAAACAAAAAAGACTCAGGTTGAAAAAAAAAAAATGGGTGACTTGAGCATTACCCACCCAAGGATTTGCCCAGGTGTAACGATCAAAACTCCCACTATATATAGAACATCTGGAGATCCTAACGTGAGTCAACAGCAGATTATCTGGGCAAATGGTAAGAACTGCTTGAACTATGGCATCAAGAGTAGCAATCAGGAAGAAAGAATTTGTAATTCTCATTGGAGACTGCTATACAGGGTTAAGCTGCTGAACACAGGGACCTCTGCCTTGCTGGAAAACAGCATATGCATGGTGCTCTGAAGTCAAGATAACCACAGCTGAGGCAACCAAGGACATGGGCTGCTCACAGACGCTATTCCACAGCAGTATAGCTGCCAACCTTAGAGGTAAGACAGTTCTCTTAATTGGCAAAATTTATTACTTGGAGGAGTCTTCGAACTGACTCCCAAGGTCCTGCTCAGTTCCCAGGATTGCCTCAGTATCCCCTTTGTGTGGAACCAAGTCTAAGTATGGGTCCCCCACAGAAGTTCTTTGTCTCAACCCTCAGGGAATCTCAATTTCTATTAGAGGGTTTTGGGCCTCCTGGAGCCCTACAACCATAACATTTGTCTCTTTTATTTAAACTGTTCACTGTCCACACATTTAGGAGGTAGTGAGCTTGACTAGTGTACATGGTATCTAATGATTTGAGATACTCCATCACCCACTCACATTCTCCCAAGTGCATTCTAAGACTCAGTTTTTACATAAAAGGGAAATAGGTTAGTGATGTTGAAGAAAGAAGCAGTAGTAATGAGAATCAAAACTAAACTCAGAACAAAGGAGAAAAAAATGACAAGGTAGAGAAAACAAGAGGGGCTACTCTTTAGCAAAGTAAGAGGTAAGGAAGTCATCTTGCAAAAGTAAAAAAGAAGGAATAGGAACTTTTGTGGAAATGCAGATAATCTGAACAGGAAATAAAAGGATAATGATGGAGCACTAAAAAAACATTCTATGGGAAGGAGAAGAAATAGGACTGTGCTTTTGTTAGTGTCTCTAAGGACCAGAACACACATAAGATTTTAATAAGTATGTATCAAGCAAATGGAGAACAAAGAGTTTAAAAAGACAGGTTTTAAAACTAGAAACAAAAATGGAATGGCTGAGATTGTCAGAGACAGCATAAGACTGCCCAATATAGACTGATGATCAAATATCATTAGATTTCAGATCTCTGTAGACATGGCAAAGGATACAGATGAAAGCTCTCATGATTAAAAGGAGACCGGAGTTGCTGATGGTAGGACAGTTTTATGCAGAGGATCACGATGGTAGAATACTGCCTAGACAGTGGAAGTTAAGCAATGAAGTTTTTTTTTATTGATCATACCCCCAGATTATGAAGCAATGTGAATAAATACCTGGAACTGATACAATAATTCTCACCATGGAGATTTCTAAGAATGTTTTATTATTTATATACACTCAAAATTTTTTTAATCCCATGATGAGAAATTATGTATGAGTTTACCTTTAGCATATTTACAACTAAAGCGTATATAACTTTAATAAAATACACACATATATTTGCTATTACCACAAAGTATTTAAAACTGGTGTGTAATAATTTGCATTAATCTAACTCCCTCAAGTAAGGGCTTACACAATTTGAAATACTTACAGTACACTCTTGCATCTCTTGTTCCTTAGTTGCTAGTCGCATTACGAGGATGTTTTCCCTGCGTGCAGACTCTTGCTGTTGTTGCTTTAGCTTTTCTTCCGACTCCCTTAAGCCAGTTACATCATTTGCTGATGATTCAAAGAAAAAAACCAAGAAATTATGAACATAATTTCAAGATCAAACTGAACTAACCAAAAAGAATGTTCTATCTATTTCTGCCAAAGTAATAAAAATTGGCTGAAAAAAATTCATCAAATCTTTAGTTTTGGTCCTATTCTTGTAACAAGGATTTGTTCCTGATCATGAAAAGCTCCTTTAGGAAACAATGGTAATAACACTTTTCCACACTACTTAACATTAGCCTGAATTATGTGTATTTGTTGTTAACCCTGGGTCTTGCTAAGTGGTTCAGGAGGACATTGAACTCACTATATCTACAGTACTTAAAAAATCTGAATTAGCATTTTCTAACCAATTCAAAATAAAATTGCCAATAACTACACGAACAACCAGCACTTAAATCTTACATAATGTTCTTAACTTCTATGAACAATATAGTCATGCATTATTAAAATTTCTGGGTATTAAGCGTTTGGACTTAGAAAACTACACTGACAAATAATGTAACATTTTAAAAATACAAAGTATTATTCTAATTCAACGAAAAGTGACACACTAAAATAATTTAGAATTATTAATTTTGTTGCTATCATTTTTAGCAATTTTGAAAAATCTGTAAATAAATAGTTACATCCTAATTTAAATTCTCATAAATCTATTACTGGTTGATTCTACATACCTCCTTTATATATTAGTAAACTCATGCTTCCATTCAAACCTCTAAGTAGGAATCAGGCATGCATCAAAAAAAATTATAGTAATTTTAAATTATCCTAATACATACTCTCTTAGAACCTTGCACTTAAATTTGCTAAAAATAGTCCTGCCATTATATGGCTATCTTTCTCAATGATTAGAAATTCCTCAAGAGATCACATCTCACTTATCATTGTATTTTCCAGCACCCAACAAAATGCGTGGGCATAATTCTTATAATACAATGACTGAGCAAAAACTACATTTGCTTTAGTAAAACCAGCTACCTCATGTTTGTACAACAATCTAAAAGAAGATGACTATTCACTCTTTAGGGAGACAAAACTCAAAACTTACAGTTAAGATCTGTGTACTTGCCCTCCAAAGCTTGAACATATGCTTCATATTGTTTCCATCTAATTAAAAAAAAAATTCATGTCAGCTGTTACACCGAAACTGCTTTTATTAAATATACCAGAAAATCACTCATAAACTTTTAAGTACTCCTGAGAATTCTGCTGCATTACTTTTGAGATAATTATAAATCTAACTGAACCAATAATAAATTAGTCACCTCATTATTCTTTTTCAATTTATAGGAGACAAGTAAAAGGAGACATAGAGAAAAAAGTCTTCTCCATTGAGAACATACCAAGCTTGATTTTCCAGGTGGATCGTACCCAACCCCAGATTCACTTCTGTATCACTGACGCATAGGACAGAGCCTACATTGTAGATGCTAAATAAAAACCACACACTACCTTCAGATATGCTATCTCTGTAAAATAAAAGGCATATAAGCCTAATTATACATGACAAAAGGCTCTTCTGTAAAAATATGTGACTCTTTAAAAGCGTTTTTCATTTCTCTGTGTTCAGAACCTTTGAATGTCTCTGTTCTAGTTCTCTGTAACATAGTACTAATTTCTGTCTATAGAAGGAGATAGTTGGGTGTGGCTCATGCCTGTATTTCCAGCACTCAGGAGTCTAAAGCAGGGGATGTAGAATTCAAGGCCAGTCTGAGCTGCATGACACCTTGTCTCAAAAAAAAACCCACCAAGAAAAAAAAAAAAAGGCATGGTGGCACATACCTGTAGTCCCAGCACTTGAGAGGCTGAGGCAAGAAGGTCCCTACAAGTTTGAGGCCAGCCTGAGCTACGCAGTGAGTTCAAGGCTGGCCTGAACTACATACGGACCCTATCTCAAACCAACCAACCAACAAAAAAACAAATCAAAAAAAAAAAAAAAGGACCAGGTATGGTAGCACATGACTGTAATTCCAGTACTCTGGGAGGATCACAAGTAGCCCAGACTGGGGAACTTAGCAAGACTATCTCAAAATAAATTTTTTTAAAAAGGGCTAAGGACATAGGTCAGTGTTAAGATGCTGTGTTTGGGCTGGGGATTTAGCTCAGCGGCAAAAGTGCCTGCCTGGCAAGCACAAGGTCGTGAGTTCGATTCCTGGTACTGGAAGAAAAACAAGAAACAAAAAACAAAAAAAAAGATGCTGGGTTCAATCTCTAGTACTTTATATAGGCTATTGCCCCCTGGCAATTACTGCAGGTATAAATAATAAACATTTTCCCAGTTGCCTAGGGATTAAGGAACTCCCAGAAGAGAATACCTTGCCCTGAACACCTGCTATCCTGCTTCTTAAGAGCTATGTTTTCTAGTTGCTTTTCCAATTACAACTAATTAAAATTTAATTTTAAATGAGAAAAAGATTTTATGGTTATAATCAAGGGATGCTATAAGATTAAAATTATAATATGATGAGCAAAAACACACTTTATACCAACCTAATCAACTTTCTCTCTCTTTTTTTTTTTTTGGTTTTTCTCTGGTACCGGGAATCAAACTCATGACCTTGCCCTTGCCAGGCAGGTGCTGTGCCGCTGAGCTAAATCCCCAGCCCTCAACTTTCTCTATAAAATGACTATCCCGCTAACTCAACCCCTTCAATTTGTACAACAGAAAATAAAGGACATTAAGTTCAATGAACTAGTCTCAGTCATACTTAGGAGACAGAATAACTTCATTTAATTAGTAAAAAATGTATTTCTAAGGCTGAGGCAGGACTGTTTCGAGTTCAAGATAACCCTGGGCTACAAAGTGAGCTCAAGGCCAGCCTGATCTGCATGAGACCCTGTCTCCAAAACAAAACAAAACAAAAAAAAAAAAATGTATTTCTTCTATACTAGAAATCATGTTTTTAGGTTCACAGTTTTGTCAAATGTTATACACACAGAAAAATCCCCATCAAAACAAGCCTATTTATTTGTCAAACTGAGAGTGTCTTAAGAGCAGAGTCTTTCTCCACAAGTTATACACTATGTACAAGTTCTTCCCAAGTAACAACTGTGAACATTTTATCTCGAGGGGAGAAAAAATTCAGCATCTGTTCTGGCCTTCAACTTACAATATAGCCCATGCTGACCCCAAACTCATGGCAATCCTCCTGCATCAGCCTCCCGAGTGCTGGGATTACACAGACGTGTGCTATCATGTTCGGCCAGATTCTGTTAATTTAAACGTCACCCAAGCTAATGTTGTAGTTCTTAGAAGTGTTGTGCTTTCCTAAGTGTTCTATAGTGAAGAAATGGGCTACAGCAAGTATGTTCAAAGTACATTAAAAGTGACTTGATAAAAAAACAGTATTTCCCCAGGCGTGGCGGCACACGCCTGTAATCCCAGCATTTGAGAGGCTGAGGCAGGAGGATCGTTGCAAGTTCGAGACCAGCCCGGGCTACAAAGTGAGCTCAAGGCCAGTCTGAGCTGCATATCGAGACCCTGTCTCAAAAAGACAAAAAATAAAACAATATTTCATATAAATATTGCAGCATAAATCACAGTATTTTTATGTCTGATAACAGAACATTTTACCTTAGAATTAACTCATCTCGTGCCATAACTTTGAAGTCTGTTTCACTCAGTCGAACCTATAAAGAAAATTTTTAAAAAATGAACCAAATATTTTTTTGAAGTTAATATAAAGCTGCTAAGGAGGAACTCTTAAGCCAGGCTGGTGGTGCACATCTATAATCCCAGCAATCCTAGCACTTGGGAGGCCAAGGCAAGAAGATCTTGAGTTCAAAGCCAGCTTCGGGTATAGAGTGAGCTGAAGACCAGCTGGTACTACATAGGACTATCTCAAAAAAGGGGGGAAAAAAAGGTGTGGGAGGGGAGATGCTGTACTAAGACCTATGAAACAATTCCTGAGTTTGACATTATGGTTCAGTACTTATATGTTTAAAAATATTTTTAAACATATCATTGGCCGGGCATAGTGGCACATGCCTGTAATCCCAGCACTCGAGAGACTAGGGCAGGAGGATTGTTGTGAGTTCGAAGCCAGCCTGGGTTACAAAGTGAGCTCAAGGCCAGCCTGAACTGCACAGTGAGACCTTGCCTCAAAAAGTCAATAAAATAAGAAGTACCACATCATTAAAAAGTATTTATTTTACTAAAATATTACTTTATTGTATGTTTTACAAGGTCAACTACTGGAGCTGGGCATAATGGTGCATGCCTGTAATCCCAGCTACTTAAATGTCTGAGGTAGGAAGATTACAAGATCAAGCCCAACCTGGAGAGTTCAAGTGAGACCCTATCTCAAAATAAGTAACAAGTTATTTATAGTCATAGTGCTGGGTATATAGCTCAAAGCAAGGGTAGTGGGTTCCATCCCTGGTACTGGGATGGGTATAGAAAGAGGCGAGGTGGGTATAAAAAGTGAGAAAAAAAACAACAAAGCTAGAAATACATGTGCCATATGACCGAGGAGTCCTCCAGACCCTAACTAGGGATAGAACCTAGGGCCTCTTGCACGATAGGCAAGTATTCCACAAATGAGCTACATTTCTAGCCTCTTCTATTTTTATTTTGAGATAGGATCTTGCTAAATTGTCCAAGCTGAGCTCAGGCTTACAATCCTCTTGCCTCAGCTTCCTTGAATAGTTCATTACAGGCATGTGTCACCATGCAGGACTAGCACTTGCACTCTTAAGTGTGTACCTCAGAGAAATTAAACAGATGTTCACAAGAGCTTTATGTGCTAAGAGCCCAAAACTAAAAACTATTCAAATAACCTTCAAAAGGTAAATGTGTGTAAAACTATGACACATCTATTCTACATGAAATACTGTTCAGCAAGAGAAAGAAATAGACTAGTGGTATAAGAAACAACTGGAGTAAACCTTAAGAAAATGACACTAAATGAAAATATAATTTCAAAAAGATACATACTTCATGATTTCCTTTCTATAAACTCATGAGGTAACAGCTATAGAAACAGAGAACTGACAGCTAATAGTTTGCGGTGATGGTTTGGGTATGTCTCAACTGGTGAAAATTACACAAAGCTGTATCTGCAATAAAACTACATAGAGCAAGACAAATACAGAATGTATGTATAAATGATAAAATCTGAATAAGCTTTATGGATTGTACCAGTGCCAATTTCCTGGTTTTCATACTGTTACTCAAGATGACTGAAAGATACATACAAGTTAATTTTTTGGTTTTTTTGGAGACAAGCTCTTACTACGTAGTTCAGAAACTTGTGGCGATCCTCCTGCCTCACTCTCAAGTACTGAGATTACAGGCATGCGTCACCACACCCAGCATAAGATGTTAACACTGAAAGGGGTTCAATGATGTATGCACACAGAACTTCCCTGAACATTTCTTTACATCTTCCTGCGATATCTATAATTTCAAGAGTTTAAAAGGGAGCATAAATTGAAATTGTTTCATAAATTGAGAAGTATTTTGTTTTACCTATGCCAAGTAGTGATTGTAAATGTGAGGCACTTTCAGTTTAGTATAAAATTAAAGCATTATTACTTTCTCTTTAAAAATACTTGGGTTGTAACTATGTGGTAGAACACTTGTCTAACAAGCCTGATGCTGCAGGTTTGATCCCCAGTACACCCTCAACAAATATTTCCAAGTACAGTATTAACTAATAACATAGTAATACTGCAAAAGGAAAGGGGGTGGGGAACACAACACGGGACAGGTCAGCAATGAAAAGACTATCAGAGGAAGCATATAGTAATTCTCACATTACTAATACACAGTATAATTCTTTGTTCATGAATAATTTGATTCCAAAAACGACTACAGAAATTTCCGTAACACATACCTACGTTGTTCATTAATTTTAACTTTAACAAGCACATATGTTGCTTTTCCAACCAAATCACAAATTCCTCCTAGAAACTGCTAGTTCTTTGTTACACTCATTGTGTACATATGCACAGTATATATGTAACGGCAAGGAAAATTAAGATACACGAGAAAATTGAGGTTAGAAAACAAAACTTCGGAAAAAAAGGTAGACTCTTAGCCAGGTGTGGTGGTGCACTCCTGTAATCCCAGTACTTGCGAGGCTGAGACAGGACTGTTGCAAATTCAAGGTCAGCCTGGGCTACACAGTGAGTTCAAGCCAGCCTTAACTACACAGTGAGACACTGTCTCAAAAATAAATGAATGAATGAATGGTAGACTCTTAAGAACTAGCTAGTCTCAAAGCCAGCACATAGAAACACTAACTCAAAACAAACTAATCTAAAAATATGCAAATAGTTTTAAAGGTTATAGTCACAGGGATTCAAATTAAGAAAAAAGATAGTTAATCTGCAAAATAACCTTTCTTGAGGTGCATATATGTACTTTAACGAAGATTACTATTATAAATTCAAGAGGTGAAAATTAAGCAAATAAACAACCCCTTAAACTTTATTCTTAAAACCGTGCTTAAAAACTGCTGAAAAGCATACCTTTTTGGGAAGAGGTTCTTCGTTGGTCATTTTGAATCCTAAAAAAATAAGGTTGGGGAAAAGAGTTTCAATTGATTTTCTTCCAATTAAAGTAGAACAAAAAAAAAAATTACTAGTTCAAATCAATTTATTAGCACACTAAGTTATATCAAATCAACAGATTTTTAAAAATTTAAATCATTTATTTTAGAATAGTTTTTAATTTATAAAAAGATGAAAACATATCAAAGAGTTTATGTAAACTCAATACCCATTTTCCCATCTTTCATTATATGGCTGTTGGGTAAGTTTAGTTTTGCATTACAATCTTATAAACCCCCTATGAAAGACAAGCCAAATCTTAAGAGTGAAGTGGTACATATGCTGAAGTCAGATACTGACCTCAGATAGTAAGCTAGGCATACTGCTGATGGGATATAGAAAGGTATTATCTATTTCTAAGCCCTTCCTTTTACAGCATTACACTGTTACAGTAAGGTAGACTCTACCACAATTATGATAGCTCACTACTCTCCAATGGCTTCATAAATATTTTTAAAATATGTATTTATACCTTAGTGAAAATATCCCTACACTTTTATGTCAAAGAACAATGTTTCAAAATTAGCTCTTGTATAAATGTATTCAATTTGCTTAACCCTGTTACCAAAAATCAAGTTAATATAAGTGGAAAATCCCTTTATAATACTGTCTTTTAGAATAATGTCAACAGTGGTTATTAACATGCACAAACTAAAAAAAAGCCACTGAAGAGAAAGAGACTTGTAACAAATGTAGCTTAATACATTAAAATATAAAGCTGGGAAAAAAATGTGTAAGATAGGAACTGACACACCTGAAATGTTCATATGAAAATTTTATGATCACTAAAATATATGAATCACTTCTGGATATCAGTAGTTTTTTTCTTAACATCTAAACTGTAAGCCAGGTGTTTATGGCAGATGCTGTGATGGCAGCACTGGCAAGGGTGAGGCAGTAGGACTGAGTTCAAGGCAGCCTGGGTTACACAGTAAAGACCATTTCAAAACCAAACCAAACAATCCAAGAAAAACTAGTTCGTGCTTAAAATAATATAATTTTTATAAATTAAGAAATGAAGCCAGATATGATGGTGTACATCTATAACCCCAGCACACTGGGAGACTGAAGCAGGACCACAAATGGAAGCCCATACTTAGAAACAGTGTGCTAATTTATCAAAAAGGCCAAATCCTATTGATTTTTTATTTGCTTTTTCTGACAAAATTATGATACCTTAGTGAGATATTTTTCACATTTGACTTTCATAGCAAAATATAATTTTTGAAGAAATATTCAAGAGTCCATTAATTTTCCCAAGGGCTTTTCTTGATCCTTTGATATTCTAATCTTCTTTTAAATTAATTTTATTGGTACATTTTAAATATGCTTTTCGGCCTGGAATGGTGGAGCACGCCTGTAATCCCAGCACTTAGGAGGCTGAGACAGGAGGATCGTTGGGAGTTTGAGACCAGCCTGGGCTACAAAGTGAGCTCAAGGCCAGCCTGAATTGCACAGTGAGACCCTGTCTCAAAAATACCAAAAACAAAAACAAAAACAAAAACAAAACGAAGAAAAAGAAAAAAAAGAAAATAAAAAATATACTTTTTGATCACATTCATCATTCAGAACTTGTGCCTGTACATGATATACCTTAGTTCCTCTTATTTTCCCATTCCCCTACCCCTCCTCTTATCTACAAAAGCTTTGTTTCCATTTTTTCCTTTTCCTTCCTTCCTTTCCTCTTCTCCCCTCCTTCCTCTTCTCCCCTCCTATCTCTTCTCCCCTGCCTATTTGAGCATTTTTTTTTCCTATTTCGTAATATCCATTCTGGTCCTTACTTACACTTCTGGTTTCTCACAGTAGGTAGCATTTCTAATAGCACAGTTTTTTTCTAAAAGTACATTTATGTATGTTCCTACATTTAAAAATATCTCCAGTTTAACTACTAAAAATTTGACTACAGTATCTGTTGAACCAAGTTCTTTTTTTTTTTTTTAAAATTTTTTTTTTGTGTACTGGAAATCAAACTCAGGACCTTGTGCTTGCCAAGCAGGCACTTGTGCCACTGAGCTATATCCCAGGCCCTGAACTAAGTTTTTAAAAGGTACATTATTTCTTAATGAATATGAGATTCCTTCAAAAGGAGTTTTCAATACCATTTTTACAATCCCAACTCTATAAATCAGATGTTCTAATTATATTATCATTAAACCCTGGTTTTCAGATTATGCTATACTGAAGAAATCAAATGTTTTAGGGGGAAAAAAAATCATAAACTGAGTATATCATAAATTACTGGCTTGCTTCCTCCCTCTTTTAAATCATTTGTCAGTTGAGTGTTGGCTGAGTTCATAAGGCACCTGCCTAACACGTCCAAGACCCCAAGTTGAACCCCAGTGCACCGAAAATCAAACAAACAAACAAACAAACAAACAAACCAATCAATCAACCAACCCACCCAACTAAACCTCCTGGGATGTAGCAAATAGCTGAAACCTAAAGGTATCATTTGTTTCTGAGCTTATTAATACAATTTGCTTTCTGTTTGTGTTTTGAGATGTGGGGGGGCTCTTTTCAGATGAGGTATTACTATAATCCAGACTGGTCTCCAACTCCTGGGCTTAAATGATCTTTCTGTCCTAGTCTCTCGGTAGCTGGGACTACAGGTAAATGCAACCACACTTGGCTCTGTAATTTGTTTTGTTGATTAAGTTTCTGTCCTATGAAGTCATGACCATATTTCTACAATATAAAGTGTTTTTCTATTTTTTTAAATGGTCCTTATTTGTCAACCTTTTATTGTCTAATTTATACATCTGCTATAGTAACAATAGGCTGCTAAGTGACTATCTTCATCTGATAGCAGTCATTCTAATCATTAGGGAAACTTGCATTACGTTTATTTCCTCAGAGGTCTGCTTTTTCTTTTTGCATGTTTATAATGTGCCTTCACATCATAAAGGACTCCTATGAAATCTTAAAACACAAAAAAATCAAAACTAACATTTTCTTAGAATTTTCTGTTTGTTCAAAACTAAAAATAGTAAGTAAACACAAGTGTTTTTTTTTGTTTGTTTGTTTTTCAGTTTTCTTCCGGTACCAGGAATCGAACTCATGACTTTGTGCTTGCCAGGCAGGCGCTTTGCCACTGAGCTAAATCCCCGGCCCAACAAGTGATCTTTTTAATTAAAAAACTCATCTATAAGCTAGGCGTGGTGGTACACACCTGTAATCCCAGCACTCAGGAGGCTGAGGCAAGAGGATCACTGTAAATTTAAGACCAGCTTGGGCTATATAGCAAAACCCTGTCTCAAAAAAAAAAAAAAAAAAAAGCAAAGCAAAGCAAAACAAAACACCAAAACCCCTCACCTACAATGTTAACCATAGGAACTATATATATTTAACTTGCCTATGTGTGTTCCTGTATATGTCACTAACCTTGTTAAACCTATAGGCTTCTCATCTCACCCAACAGTACATCCTTTGCTATCCTCTCCTAGTGGCCTTATTTTTCTTCATAATTCTTAACTGCAGCCCGATATTTTACATACTTACCTGTTTTCCCAAATTATAAAGTAGTAAGCTCCATAATAGAATCATTTCATTCTCTGATGCTATCCTGGTGCTTACTGGGCTGCTAAAACATATTATATGAAATCATAAACAAACTTGCTTCAGTTAGTAGTAAAATCATAGAGGTGAACTTGTTTGAATAAGCCAACCTAATTCTTTCCCAGCACTAATCTAGATGACCATACCATCATATAAAACTTAAAGAAGACAGACCTAAATATAACAGGTACTGTGACAGTTTTATATTCTTTCTTTTTTTTTGTTCCCAGGAATCAAACTCACGACCTTGTACTTGCCAGACAGGCGCTATGCCGCTGAGCTATATCCCCAACTATGACAGTTTTTTGAGTAACATTTTAAAAACAGCTAAATTTATCCCTAAAGGTAGGTAGTATACCTGTAATCTACCTAGAACTTCAGTTGGAAAATTAAAATATGAGTGTTATTCAAAATAATTTTTAGCTTAAATTTTACTATATGCTTCTACCACCTGATAACTTCCCCTATGTTTACTTTTTTTGGGTACTGGGGATTGAACCCAAGTCTTTCATACTAAATTACATTTCCAGTCCTTTTTTTTTTTCTTTAAAGACAAGGTCTTGTGTGATCCTCCTGCCTCAGCCTCGCAGAGGTGGAATTAACAAGTGTGTGCCACCATCCCTGTTTACTTGTTTATTCTCTTTATATATGGTTGTTGAGATTTTTAGTCCATAAAAAATAAAATTAACTGAGCCAGACATAGTGGCACCTACCTGTATCCCCAGCACTGAAGAAGGCTGAAGCAAGAGGACTGCAATTTGAGACCAGCCTGGGCAATTTAGCAAGACCTTGTCCCAAAATCAAAAGTAGCTCAATGGTATAGATCACCCCAGTTTGTTCTCACTACCACAAAACAAACTACACACACAAACAAAACACCCCAAAATGAAATGCAAACTTAATTAGCATCAAAGAGATGCTAGTCTGCTTTCAAGGATATCCGAAAGTCCAGAAAACAAAGTTGTGGTAACACTGGTTTTCTAGACAACACCAAACTTTGATAATCAAAAAGGGCTAGAAACAATACTGGAGCCTCAATTTTGCCATCTCAAAAAAGATTACCACCATTATGGTCCAAAATTATTGTACCGTTTTTGAAAATGGCACATGAGTGGCATGATGAATGGCACAAAACAGACATTTAATTCTGTTTCTTTCTCCTCATCAAATAAAAGACAGACTTCTAATCAACGTTCCTTAAAACCTGAAGGGAAAGTTTGCAGGATAAAGATAAAGAGTTCTCCTGTCTGTTTCTGAACTTAACTGAGAAAATCTTGGTGAGCTCTAATTTTTAGAATTCTTAAACAGAAATTGCTTTTACTTCTAACATATTTCTAACATAGGCTTACGATTATTTCTCTTTTTCAGTGATACAGTGATTGCCTAGTACAAAAGGCCCTGGGTTCAGTCTCAGTACTGGAAGGGGGGAGGCACTGGTGTTGGCCTGGGCACAGTGGTACACACCTGCAAGCCCAGCTACAAAGGTGACAGAGGCAGGAATCACAAGTTCTAGGCTAGCCTGGGTAATTTAATGAGATACTGTCTCAAAACTAATAAAAAGGAAATACAGTTGTGGCAAAGCACTTCCCTAGCTTGTGTGAAAGCCTGGGTTCAACCTCCAGCACTAGGAGAAAAAACAAACAAACAAAAAAAACAAAACACAAACCAAACCACCAAAAAAATTTTCCTTGAGTGTCTTTGCTATACCACAAAGCTAAATGTAATATGACAAAAGGCAAATTACAATAAAGTTTAAAATTAAAAGCATCTACAACATTCAACTATTTAAGTCAAAATAAAACCTAATTCTCAATTTTGACTTTCACTTTACATGAATGTGATAAGAATCTTATTATTCCCCAGGACAACTTTTTAAAAACTTTGACAGGCACAATAACCACCTAAAGTCAAATTTTACATAAAGACAAAGGCTATTCTATTTTCCACGGACAATCTATTTTTGTATCAGAAAAATGAAACGACTAAAACATCATCTGGAGTCAATTAAAGTTGAATTCTAAATTTTGAGAAGAAAAAAATGAATATATACTCAGTGCTATGAGTCAGACTTATCTAATAATCACAACTTTTCAAAGTCAAAGTTAGTCCCCATTTCCCAGGATGAAAATAACTGAGTCATTCGGTGATTTTTCTCAGGTTAAAACAGCCATTAATATCTGGGTGTTACGCTCCTAAATTCAGTGTCTCTGAAGAGCTGATAACTCACAAAGATGGATGCATAACTCTATTCCCTCATTCTCAATAATGATTAAGTTCAGCTAAGGTAAATATGAGTATAAAAAGAAAACCAAAGCATAGTAGAAAAAATTCAAACCTGGCTACTCTAGCTACCTTTCAAAAGTTTAAGATGATTGGTTTTAAAAACTTAAAGGGTTCAGCTATTCTGTAAATGATTTAGACACATTTCAGATTTAAAATGTCAACAACACTGTCTACTCATAATGCTTTAACAGTGAGAGCAAGCTTAGAAGGTGGAGCTCAGTTTTAGTTGGCTAGGTGCCTAGCATCCCACCAGCTTCTTGACTCTTAGCATTACGTTCTTCAATTAGGCAACTCAGGTCTCTGTAAAGATGCAAGCGAATTCAACTCAGTAAGCCGGCATGTACCTCACTGAAATAAGTCACAAATGGATGTAAGAAATCAACTAACCGATATAGTAGTAGCCTTAGTATTATAGTACAAAGGGTTTTGGTAAAGAATTAGAAAACCATCTTTTCCTTACTATTCTATCCATCAGTCCGTTTGTGATCTTGAGCAAAAAGGATACATACCAATTTTGCCTGCTTCACAAAGGGCCGAAAATCTCAATTCTCTCAATACCATAACAATACTTTATAGCCACGTGTAGTGGACAGGCCCTTTAAAATCTCCAGCTACTTGGAGGGCTAAGGCAACAGGAGTCGAAAGTTTGAGGTCAGCCTGGGCAACCTAGCAAGACACAGACTCAAAATAAAAAAAAAAAATGGGCCGCAATCACTTCTTGCCTAAAATCAGAAAACCCTGTTCAGTTCCCAATGCCAGAAATAAAACAGCTATACAATCAACAATTTTCAAATAAAACACAAACAAAACAAAAATTTTAAAAAGCATTTAAGAAACATTAAACTCCATCCAACTACATATTCAAAGGTGGAGAATACTAACACTAAATTCTAGTCTAATGGAGCATCCTAATTTATACACTATTATAGTATTATCCAACATTTTTTTCTCCAACTTTAGTAACTACAAGAACTATAAATATTTAGAGGCAAAAAAGTGAGAGATAATTAAAAGCAAAACCTAAATGCTGCCAAGTCTTGTTTCGTAAACATTTGAAAAGCAACATACATATACATTATATAATAAAGATCCAGATTGCTAAGTAAACAGGATTTGCAAAGGTATTCTATACTACTTGTGTGCAAGACGTAAGAGACTTTGAAAGCTGTAAGGTGCTGCACGCACATCACTATTACAACTCTCATTTCCACGTGAAAGGACGTCTACAAATCCTTTAGGACATCGTAAATTTTGTAGTTTTCTTGCCACTGAAAAAAAGTTGAAAATATTCATCTGCTTAGAATACTGGAAATCCAAAAGCACTCTTACAATACACCTATCCAAGCCCCTAAAATTTAACCTCAGTCACATCACAAAGGCACCGCAGACCGTAATTTTTCTCCAATCTATCTAATCAGATGTTACTGAACGAAACAGGTAAACACAGTAAGCTATCTCGAAAACACTTTTCCCACATAGTATTTTTAGTGAGGTTTTAAACGTCTACACGTCTACCTATCATCACAAACTCGATAGCCGAAACTGTTAGTAAACAAAAGCATAGAATGTGATAGATCACGACTTCCGCAAATCTTCAGAAGCAACAGAATTTACGTGAAAAAGTAGATGAAACAAGCACAAATACAAGTCATCAAAGCATTTTGCTACAGGGTGAAAGAACTGTCTCTTACTTTACAACGACAGTAAGATTTTTACAGTCCTTCGGGATTAAATTAAATGAACTTTCTTCAGTATCAAAAGGAATGTGGGTTTTTCCACTACGGCTTTACTGACTTATGAAAAGCGACTTACAAAACCACCTAACACGGGTTTCATAGGAATTCAAGATCAGATTTGAAGTTCACGAAGATTTTCCAATTTCTGAAAGCTGTCCTAAAAAATCTTAAAATTCTCCCTCCTCAGGAGAGCACTCATTTAAAAATGAAGTCCAGAGCGAACGTCGCTGCAAGGCCACGCCGCCGCGGGGCGGGCAGGCAGCACCAAGTCGTTCCTCCTCCCCTGGCGGGAGCGCCGGGCCCACGGGAGGAGCGCCGGCGGGAGAGCAGCGGGAGGAGGGAAGCAGCCTCCGGCGCGGAGGCTCTGCGCAGGCCGTTGCGGGCCGCGCG
>NW_004955439.1:21182798-21184724 GCF_000276665.1 Chinchilla lanigera
CAGCCCGCCGCCGCCATGGCCGCCCGGCCGCTCACCGAGGAGGCCTTCCACAGCCGGCCGCAGTCACGCTGCCCGCGACTAGGCCCCGTTAGGGGCGGAAGACGAGGGAGGCGGGCGGCCGCGTCGGCCCGATAGGGGCTTCGCGGCGTGAGCGAACAGCTGCAGCCCGCAAGCGCGCCCCTACCCCGTGCTAGAGCCTAGCGCGCGCCCCGCGGCCGCCGGGACACTCCGCGCTCGCCGGGGCGGGCAGGAAGCGGCCGAGGAGAGGGACGGGCTGGAGAGGTCGGAGGTCAGCCGCAAGGCATCGCGGGACGGCGGCCCCGGTGGAGGCGCTCGCCGGGGCCGCCTGCGACTGCGGCGCGGCTTCAGGCGGAGGGATCTGGGCGAAGGAGGTGCGTGATTGGTCAGTTGAGGTGCAGCAACGTCCGTGATGCTTCCGCGCGCTGGCGGCCGGGTGCGACCACGGGACCCGGCCGGTGGGCGGGAGTTACACTGTATGTGAAACACAGCCTGGTCTTGTAGGTTTTGGAGCTCTAGAAGAGCTCTGACCTCTCTTGTTTGCGCCGCGAGGGGCCCCCGGCCCGCTAGTTCCTCCTCCTGGATGTGTCTTCAGGCGAAGGCGAGGAGCTATTGTTGTCTAGTGGAGAGAGGATGTGTCGGTGGCCCTGAGGACACTTCTCTAATTGGAAAGCGAGGCGGGAGGAGAGCTCCTGAAGGCGTTAATGAGCCCGAGGAGACGAGCGTCCTAGTCCAATATACTCCCTGAAACAAGACTTGGTGCCATCTGGACTGTTGAGCAATAACGGTGTTAACCTGTAAATCAGCAACAGGCCCTTTATACTTACTGTAGGGACCAGGCAGTTCTTACCATGAGTAGATCTACGTAACCGGCTTTAGTGATTTATAAGGATAAAATTACAGTATACTCCAGATGGTCGAGGGAGTCATGGTATAATCCCCCACGCCCCAGTCTGGAGAAATTGCTTTGAATTTCCATCACAGGAACTGTGGAAAACTAAAAACAGAAGAACGTGAACAGAAGAAGGGGAGGAGGTGTAGTGTCCTTAAACATAAAAGGTGCTCAACTGAAAAAAGGAAAAAGCTAGGCGTGGTGGCACTGAAATCCCAGCAGTTGGGAGACTGAGGCGGGAAGATCACTGCGAGTTTGAGGCCTTAACTACATAGTGAGACCCTGTTTCAAAAGAAAAACAACAAAACAACCGTAAAAGATGCTCAACTTCATTTATAATGAGAATATACGTTGTAATCGTGTTTGCTGGTGAGGATGGAAAGATGATTCCCGCCCTACCTATGGAGTACCAAAGTTACATACCATTTACCTTTGCACTTTGCAACTTTAAAAAACAACTTTTTTTTAAATGGAGGTACTGAGGATTGAACCTACGGCCTTTGTACTGAGCTATATCCCTGGCCCTTATTTTTTATTGTGAAACAAGGTCTTGGTAGATTGCCCATTCTAAGTTCCAACTTGCATTCCTCCTTTGTCAGCCTTCTGGAGTGCTGTAATTACAAGTGTGTACTACTATACCTGGTTTGCAACTTCATTTCTACCCCTAATCTTATTCTGAGGCTATAGTGCCACAAATGGCAATGGTATAATGACAAAGTTATTCATTTTACTGCTCTATGCCGTAGCAATGGCCTGAAAATAATTCAAGTATCCATTAATAGGGAATTGTTTGGTATGGTAATTCCATATAATGGAATACTGTGTATTATGGCTTGTGTCTAGATGTCCCCCCAAAGCATCATGCAGTCATAGATGGAGCTTTTCTTTTTTTCTTCTTTTTTTGGTATGGAAATTGAACTCAGGACCTTGCTCTTGGGCTTGCTAGGCAGACACTTGTGCTGCTGAACTATATCCCCAGCCCCTGCTTTTCTTTTCTTTTCTTCTCTTTTTTTTTT
>NW_004955439.1:21185414-21187017 GCF_000276665.1 Chinchilla lanigera
AAAAAAAAAAAAAAAAAAAGAAGAAGAAACTAAAACAAAAAACCAATAACAACGAAACAGGGCTCTGTCCTCACTTGCTATTTGCTGCTTGCTGCTTTGCTATGTTTCTTCTCTTTAGTGCCCCTCTTCCATGCCACCCTGCCTTGGAGCCAGCTGACTGTCAACAGTTATGGACTGGAGCCTCTTTAAACTGAGCTGAAATAAACCTTTGCTCTTTTAACTTTGAGTGTTACTTATTTTTATCTTAACAGTGAGCAAAGTAACCAAGACACTGTGTGACCATAATAAAGAGTAGTTGTGTTGTTTTGCAATGAGTCCTAGGTTATTTTAAGTGTATAAAGCAAGGCACAGAAGTACTTATTGGGATAGGAGGGATTTGGAGAGATATCCAAGTAAAACTGTATCATCTCTATTTTTTTAACAATTATTTTCTTATTCTCTTTAATGGTTTGAACAATCTTCCATTCTTAGTCTGGTAATCTGAGCAACTTAGCTGAAGTTAACAATATGTTGCCTTAAGAGACATTATTTTAGCCAGGCACAAAAAGACAAATACTGTATCTTGTCACTCAATGTGGAAGCTATAAAAGCTTATGTAGTAGAATTAGAGAGTTGGCCAGTGAGCCAGGCATGGTGCCACGCACTTGTAACCCCAACTACATAGGAGGCTGAGGTAGGAGAATCAAAAGTTTAAAGCGAGCCTGGACAACTGACTCAGCAAGACCCTGTCTCAGAAATAAAAACCAAACCAAACTAAAACAAAAACGGTAATAAAAAGGCTGAGAATGTAAGCTCAGTGCAAAAGCCATGATTCAAGTTTCAGTCCAGTGTACACACACATACACACACATATACACACACAGGTTGAGGGGAGAGGAAGGATAGTGGTTGCTAAAGCCCAGAAAGGGAAGTGGGAGAGGACAAAAGAGGAGGCTCGATCACAGGTACCAAGTATAGCTAGGAAAAACACAAGGAATAATCAGAATATATGATGACTGTTGAAATTTACACAGTAAAAAAAAAAAAAACACATTGCATCAATTAACTTCAAATTATTTCCTCTCACTTAGAATACACGTATCCCATCATTCTTTCTAGTTTCTGAAGCAGTTCTAGAAGTTCTCTTTTCTGAATGTCTTTACAAAGTATGATAAAAATACAGTGAATACTGCTGCCAGTTGCCATCCAACGGAAATGCAGACTTATAAAAGTATTACAGTGTGTCATCATCCACTTTATTAACCAGATCTGGCACTGTGCAATTTTTGGCTTTTATTCAAAGTCAAAATGAACAGGAAAGGTGTATATTTTGAATTGATTCAAGATATTGAGGCAGCTATGATAGCAAAACTAAAGCCACTCATGAAAGAGGAGTTTCAGAATTGCTTCAGAAAGTGGCAAGAATGATGGCATAAGTGTGTTTGAAGCTGGGGGAGGGGAGAGTAATATTTTGAGGAAGAATAATGGCAATGTGTGTTTATTTTTTTTATTTTTTATTTTAAAAATAAAAGGAGGAAAATATTAATAGACAGACAACCTATTACAAAATAGCAAAAGAACAGTACAGACAATACAGAGTTACAAACAAAGTAGTAGGAAATTA
>NW_004955439.1:21190552-21216222 GCF_000276665.1 Chinchilla lanigera
GAAGTCTGCCATGATTCTGATGGGCTTTCCTTTATAGGTAATCTGTTTCTTTTCTCAAGCAGCTTTTAATATTCTGTTCTTTTGCTGGAGATCTGAGAACTGGACTATTGTATGTCGGAGTGTAGCTTTATTTTGGTTGTGGCTGTGTGGAGTTCTATATGCCTCATTTACCTGGATATCAGGTTCTGTTTCCATGCTTGGGAAATTTTCTGCTATTATTGCTGCAAATATTCTTTTTCTGTCAGTTGTGTTGCTTCCTGCTGTTTCATTGACTCCTATAAGTCATACATTATTCCTCTTTGCCTCATCTTGCAGCTGTTGAATTGACTTTTCCTGGATCCTTGTTGATTTTATGAGATCCTTTCTTTCATGGTCACTAGCTGCCATGCTGTCTTCAAAGTCTTAGATTTTATCTTCAGCTTCATTCAAGCGGTTTTGGTAGCTTTCAATGGCAGCTTTGTTTTCCTGGAAGTCTCTTTGAATTTGCTTCATGCTTTGTAAGTCCTTTCTATATTTTTCATTGAACTTTTGACCCTTGCCTTTGTTCTTCTATTTTCTTATGTGTCTTTTCTTCAGATTTTTTGAGCAGATCTTTCATTATTATTGTCATTTCATTTTTTGCCTTAGAGATTATTTCTGATCTCATCTCTTCTATGGCCTTATGGAGTTGTTTCTTTACTTCCATTGCAATCATTTCAGCTATTTCAGGCATGTGTTTACCAAATTCTCTTAAGTTGATGTCTCCTGGACTTGTTCTGATTGGGGTGGAGTTCAGGGATTGTGTTTTAGTCCTTCATTTTGTCATGTTTGCTACCAGATGCAGAAAGCTCAGTTTCCCTCTTCAGTAGCTATACAGCAAAGGCCACTAGTGTCCCTAGTTTTCACATTGGTCAGGTTTGCCCAAGTGACCTCTGAGAGGTGCTACTTAGTCTTGGGTTTTCGGGCAGTTTTTGTACCTGGAATCTAATTCAGAATCTTTTTTTTTTTTTTTCCCTTGGTTTTTTGGTTTTTCTCCAGTACTGGGAACCCAACTCATGACCTTGCGCTTGCCAGGCAGGCGCTTTTGCTGCTGAGCTAAATCCCAAGCCCCAGTTTTTGATTTGTATCTAGTTATCCCGGTTCTCAGACACGGGCATTGGTGTCATCTGATGGCTGACCATGTGATCCAGCATCCCGTTGCAGTTCAGGGCACATGCACGGCCTAGACTCAGGTTGCACTGGTGTGACAATCCCGGTCCAGTGGACCTATGTCCCCAGCAGTTCAGGGTACAGGCAAAATCCTGACACAAACTGCAAGGTCGACAGTTTGTGAACCACCTGATTCTGTGTCTCCAGTCAGTTCAGGACATATACAGCAACCAGATGCAGGCCGGATGGGTAGCAGTCACAGACTGCCCATGCCTTCAACCCTCTAGAGGGTCCCGGTGAAAGGAGAGCATGGACTTTAACTGCTGGACCAGCAGCTCTTGGAGCACTCGCTCACTTGGTGCAGGGCATGCGCAGGGAGGGGCTACGTAGGCCTGGGTCACCCGCTCTGCCCTCAAGAAGTAGATGGGAAATACCTGGCTCTCTGTGCGATTTTCAGCTGGGAACCGTGGCAGTGTGAGCAAAGCATGGACTCGAACTGTGGGTCCAGCAGCCCCCGAAGCACTCGCTCACCATAAGTCAATATTTCTTAACAAGCGTTATAATTATATTTTGGACAGGATACTTTTTTATGCAAAAAATGTTCTGTACATTTCAGGACACTTAGCATTGCTAGACCAACCCAGTAGATGTTGGTATTACCTTCCTATGACAGCATCTTTCCACATTTCCACACACTCGTGGCTCTGATGAGAACCCCTGGTCTAAGGTAAGGGTAGATATCATGGTATTTTTAAGCTAATAGTGATATTCACTGTACTTGTAGGCAGTGTGGAGTAATTCTGGCTAGAACCAGGAAAATAGCCCAGGGCTTCCAAGAGAAAATTTCACCCCAAAGAAAGTAAGAGCAAGGCTCAGAGAGAAAGTATTTTTCCCCACTCTCCCATCCTGTCTCAGGCTGAGAGAAGCTGGGATGCTTGCTCGTGTAGAAGCACACGTGTAACCCTGAGGCAGTAAGTTGGGTAACTAAAGCAGCTGCTGGAAGCGCTGAGTCAAGGGTGGAAAGTCCCTGGCTTCTGGGTGAGGCTGTTGGACTTCCAAACTTGCCCAGGAATTGTGAGTTTTTGGGCTTTTTATTAAGTAAGACAGAAAATGTTCTTATATTTAAAACCGCAGTCCATCATGATTTCTGTTACTCATAGCCAAACACATCCTAATGATTCATAAGTTAAAGAAAATAGAAAAAAAGCAGCAACAAAGCTAAGATCCACCTCTTAAAGTTCCTTTGATATTTTGTGTTATTGTTGTTTTTAGATTATCATATGATGTTCAGCTCTATCACTATTTAGTAGTATGATAAAGCATTTTAAAAACCACTATTCACCCCTCAAAAAAACCCCAATTTTGTGTAAAACTTAGCTACATTAAAACCCTAAGAATCTTGGAGAATCTTATTTTCAAAACTTTTCAAAATACCATCCTATTTGCCTCCAAAGCTTGCTAATTACATTTAACCATATGGATACAACACAGGGAAAGCTTATTTGACTGAACATGCAGTGAAATCAATCTGTCTGTCTGTATCTATCTGTCTCTGTCTGTCTTTGTCTGTCTGTATGTCTCATTTTATGAGACAGGTTCTCCCTATGTAGTCCAGGCTAGCTCAGGTTGGCCTCAAACTCACAATCCTCCGATCTCAGTGTTCTGAATGCTGGCATTACAGGTATGTACTACCAGTTAGGCATCCCTTTTAATTTTTGAAAAGCACAGTTCCCTTTCCCTTACAAATTAAAAACTCCCAAGCTCAGGAGACAATAAGTACATCTGAAACATATGTACCTATTAGCAAATTGTACACTTGACAAATTGTAAATCTATATACTTCTAACAGAGAAGAGTACTAGACTTTGGGCAATTGTTCTACTGTTGACCATGCTGACCACCTGTTACAGACATGTTAGGAATTTTGGCCCGAGAAAACAATACCCCAAAGAGGGGCTCTGGGACATACAAGGTAGAGAGTCTCAGAACAAAGGTCTCACTGACCTTCCTTTACCTTCTGTCTCTGACCCTCTTTCTCTCCTAAAGCATAGGGCAAGGTTTCCTGAAGTCCCTCTATGTATCTAGAGACCAGATCCACCAAAGAGGAACACAATTGTCTTTAATCTTCTTACTGAAATTTTATTAAGAAAAACTAGAGGCATATTACAGAGGAGGAGACTAAAGACCAGACACAACTCCTAGAGCCTGGAGGAACTTTGTCCCAAGCTATTGTGTATCTTCAGGGTGCATTTGTTTCTTCTAGAAATCATTTGCCACCCTTCTAAAATTATTAAGTGGCCCCACTTCCCTCTCCCCTATGAAAAAGAGAAGTTCAACTACAGAGCCAGGTATTGGTTTGGGGGTTATTTTTGCAAGGGGAACAATACAATACAGGACACATATTTTATAAGATCATTTATAATAGTCACCCAAAGAATGATATACCTAAGAGCATGCAGGAAATCTGTCCACACACTATAGACCAGGAATCCAGCTAAGGGCCTGGATCTTGAAATATTGTCCTACATGAGTCCACCTGAATACAGCCCATAATGATGCTTCCCATGAATCCAGCTGGAGGCCCCATAACAGTATCTCACATAAGTCTGTTTCACGGATCTGCACTGGGAAGGCCCAAAGGTCAGTGGTGGAATTTAGAAAGTCTATGCCAGTAGGATGAAGGATCTGTGCAAGCAGGCTGAGGGATCTGCACTGGAGCCAGGAAGTGAAGCTCAGAAGAACCAGAGCTCCCCCGAAAGGTATCATAGCCATCTTCGGCAATAGTGAGGTCCCGAGCTCCACCTCTGATGATCAAGATGGCCAAGTTCCCATCAGGGAAGCTAACACAGCAAACTTTTCCAGGAGGCCGGCAGTGCACCATATTCCACTCCAGAGCCAGGAAACAATGCTCAAAGAGAGGACCAGAGCACCCCACAAAGTGAAACGAAGCCATTCTCGGTGCCAGCGAGGTCCCAAGCTCCTTGGAGGATGAAAACTGCCAAGTTCATCAGGAAAGCCAGCATGACGAGCTCCTCCAAAACAACTAAGAGCTCCCCACAGCTTCTCTCAGCTCCCAACAGCCTCTCTCAGCTCCCAACAGTCTGCCTCTTATGCTGCTGGCAACAGTCCTCAGGTGGGCCTCCCACACCCAGCACCACACTTACTCAGTTTAGCTGCGGGTTATAAGTTGACCACCAGTTATCAACCCACTACAAGCCCTGTCTTTGAGTTTTATATTTTGTGTAACCCCCATACTTCTTCTTCTTTTTTTTTTTTTTTTTTGTCTTTTTGAGACAGGATCTCGTTATGCAGTTCAGGCTGGCCTTGAGCTCACTTTGTAGCCCAGGCTGGTCTTGAACTCGCAACGGTTCTCCTACCTCAGCATCCCTAATGCTGCGATTACAGGCAAGCACCACATGCCAGTGTATGACTCCCATACTTATGCACAGTAATAAATATATAATGGTGGCTAGGGGTGTAACTCAGTGGTAGAGTTCATGCTTAGCATGCATAAGGTCCTGGGTTTCATTCACAGTTCAAAAGAGAATAAAGTAAATGAGGCATGCTTCTCTTTTGTTTATCCATCTTTTGTTGTAGGGCTATTTGCCATGACTCTTTATCATAGGCAGGAAGCAGATTATCCCTTTTTCACCTCCACAGAAAGATATTAGGTTTATTTCCCTTGTCCTTTTATATCTTTATTAATTTTCTCTTTTTCCCCCCTCCATTCTACTCTTCTGTGCCCCTGTGCTATCAATCACAACCAAATCTTCATCTCTTCTCATGGACAAATGCAGTGACTTCCTAAGTGATCTTCTATCCTTGTTTTTCATCAACCCCACATTCTCCAGCATAGCTCTTTCTAAATACAAATCTGGAGAGTCCCACTCCAGGGAAAATGGAGTAGGCAATATTTTTTGCATGTTGCTGTCACTAAGTACAACTGAAAATCTTGCGCATAAGAAAACTGAAATGGAGAGAAGGAGGCAAAGTGGCTAAGTACCTCAGGATCCGAGGACTGGCATCTGAGTGGGCTCCTTGGGTTTCTCTTTAAAAAATTTTTTTTCAGTACCGGGGATTTTTTGTGTGTGTGGTACCAGGAATTGAACTCACGACCTCGTGCTTGCCAGGCAGGTGCTGTGCCACTGAGCTAAATCCCCAGCCCCAGTACTGGGGATTAAACCTAGGGCCTATGCACTGAGCTATGCCCACAGATAATTTTATATTTTAATTCAAGGCAAGGGGCTAATTCACTAAGTTAGCTAGGCTGTGCTCGAACTTGTGACCCTTCTGCCTCAGCTTCCCATAGTACTGGGATCCCAGGTGTGCACCACCACCTCTGGCCCTGGGTTTTCTTTTAGCTTCAGTGTCCAGAAGCTGGCCAATTGGAAAAATCAACAAGCACAGATTAAAAACAATACAAAATCCCCTAAAAAAGAAAAGCTGTTCTCCACCAAAGGATCAGGAAAAGGGCAGCATACCAAAACAGACCCCTTTTAAACAGCAACTAGTATACTTTGCTGGACAAGGGAGAAAAATCAGTGTCCTCCACCCATCCACTCCAGGAAAGGCTTCGGATGAAAACACCCGGGAGCGGCATGTGGTTAATGAGGTAAGACCTCAGGGTAGGATTTCACAACCTGGCGGAATAGCAGGGAGCATCACTTGGTGATGCAACTAAGCAAAACATCTGAGTGCTGGCCACAGCCAGAGTGATGTGGGTTGTAGGGAGGGAGGTGAGGAGGGACTAATGAAGCCCAGATGGAGTGTGCTGGTCTGTTTCCATTCACGGCCAGGCTCATCCTCTACAGGAGGAGAAAGTTGGCATATGATGGGTCACTGTTGTGAGATCTGGGAAATCTGCGTTTGCTGGCTGGTTTTCTGAAGAGTAAAAAGAAAGGAAGGAGGGGAAGAAAAGGGCAGAACAAATGAAAAACTATGTTTTGTTCATCTTTATAACCAGACATCTAGGGAAGTATGGTCGTGTGTGTTCCGTATCCAGATGGAACAGCTGACGCTCAGCGAGATTAAATGACAGCATGGCTAAGAAAAGGTAAAGCCCCTGTCCGGATGAAATTAAACTGATTCCAAAGCCCATTCCTAAACACAGGGACACATCCAAAAAAGGAGGAATCTTCACCATTGTGCTGATACAGCTAACATAGTGACAAACTATGTGACAAAATATGTTTAGTCTCATCAGACCATTCTATGATAAAAGTTAGTGTCCCCTCCTTGGAATATCCTTATTTTATAGCAGTAGACCCTTGAACAGAAAGACAAGTCTCCTTTTCTGTAGGAGAAACTTTAGACACAGAGAAAGGGGATTTTATTCTTGTTGTCTAGAAAATAAAAGAGAACAAGAGCATACATGGTTAGTATGTGTAGTGTGAGGAAAATATGAATATTAACTTTCTAAAAATTATTACAGTAGAAGAAACATTACCATCAATCCCCCTCAAAATACCTTCTCTCACTTCATACACTTATCACATCATGCTTGACATTTTTTAAAATTTTTAATGTAGTTCACGCTGGCCTTGAACTTGAAGCAACACTCCTGCCTCAGCCTCTTAAGTGCTGGGATTACAGGCATGTGTTACCATGTGCAGCTCTTGCCACTTTCTGAAGCAGTTCTGGAAGTTCTCTTTCATGAATATGCTTAGTTGCCTTGTGGGTGCCTCCACGTCCTGAATTGATTAAAAATATTTACCTTTCATGGTCATTTTGACTTTGGGAAAGAGCCGGAAGTTGTATAGTGCTACATCTGGTGAATAAGGTGTGTGGATACACACTGTAATGATTTTATGAGTCTGGCTTTCCGTTAGATGGCTCTAGGCAGCAGCATTTACTTTTTGTTTGTTTGTTTTTGTTTTTTGTTTTAATTACGCTTCCTAAAGACATTCACAAAAGAGGACTTCCAGAACTGCTTCAATAAAGCTTCAAGAACTACACTCTGGAGGCTGAGGAAGGAGGATCACAAGGCCAGGTTGAACTACATGGCAAGACCCTGTCTCAGGTAGGGTGCGGTGGCGCACCCCTAGAATTACAGCACTAGGGTGGCTGAGATAGGAGGATTGCTGTGAGTTCAAGGTTAGCTGGGGCTACAGAATGAATTCAAGGCCAACCTGAACTGCATAGAGAAACCTTGTCTCAAGAAGATTAAAAGAAAAAAGACCCTGTCTCAAAACAAAAAACAAACAAACAAACCAAAAAGAAAAAAGAAAATATTAAGAACCGAGAACAGTGGGACATATTTGAAGTGAGCAGAAGTGTTTTGAGGGAGATTAAAAGCAGTATGTCTTGATTGTAATGTTTTTTTAAATTTTAAATACTCCTGTATATTTTGATCACTCCTGCTAGGTGAAAGGGTTCTATACGATTGAGCAGTGCTGCTGCCCTGGAGAGAGGACTGGCCTAATGGTAATGCAGGCAGGTTTGGGTAAGAGGAAGCTAATGGGGCTTCATGGAAATAATGAGGGCCACAGAGTCTCCCTAAGAAGAGAAATTAGGCTGCTAACGGCTACATCCAAAGGGAATGGAAAGCTTAGGAATGTTCCAGGAAGTTGAGTATGTCAATAAGCCCATTGTCTGATCAAGGTCCAGCAGGGAGGGTACAGGAGGTAAAGCCGTGCCGCTCAGCTGCTTATATTCCAAGTCGGATCTTAGGGGGAAGCCCAGGACACAGACTGGGAACGAGCCCCTAGAAGGGACTGGCAAGGACTGGGACTGTTTGAGAGCCTTAGTCACTGCAAATGGGGAACTAGCTAGATGGACAGGACAAATGGCAGTAGGTAAGTATGCTTATTCTACATAGGAATCTTTCTAGAAAATACAGAAAAAGCCATATTTAATAAGTATTTTAAGGGTGAACTACGGCATGACTTTGACCTAGGAATTTTTCCAAAATGCACTGTGAGGGTTTAGATTTGGCTTCGGGGAAAGCTGAAGTCAATGCTTCCTTCAATGTCATTTGGACCATTTCCTGGCCTTGTGCTAGATGGATTGTCATGTAACAGCATAGACTACTCTCTCATTCATCTGGGTGACATCAGTCATATGACAAGGCATGCCTCTCAGATTATTTTCAGTATCTAGAGAGTCACTAGCTGTAGTATGGAGTGAAGCTTGTCTTGGGTTCTATATTCATTGAGCTTCTATCCGTCAAAGTACAAAGGTGTACTTATTATGCAAGAATTTTTTTTTGGTACCGGGAATCAAACTCAGGACCTTGTGCTTACCAGGCAGGCACTTATGCCGCTGAGCTATATCCCCGGCCCTATGCAAGAACTTTAAATGAGTGAAATATATTATGTATCCTGTTTAATATCATTATTTAAATTTTTGTAAACACTTATGGACACAAAAGAACATAATGATCTTTCTAAAGTTAAAATTATTTAAATTTTCATAAACATTCATTGACTCAAAGAACATAATGGTCTTTATAAAGTTACCTAGCTAATGTACTCCCTTTTAATATTTTT
The DNA here is from genome assembly GCF_000276665.1 of Chinchilla lanigera. NCBI lineage: Eukaryota > Metazoa > Chordata > Mammalia > Rodentia > Chinchillidae > Chinchilla > Chinchilla lanigera. Next base: position 21,199,168 of record NW_004955439.1, read on the forward strand.
GTTAACTTTCAACCTATTTTCATATGTATTTTGCCTTTTAGAAGTTCTTAATAATTATCTTTGTACTTAAGTACAGTGTTAAAATTAACTTTCTTTTCCTTTTTCTTTTTTGATGTTTTGAGAAAGGGTCTTGCTCTGCAGTTCAGGCTAGCTTTTAAACTCATTATGTATTGTAGCTCAAACTGATCTTGAACTCGTAGCAATCCTCCTACCTCAGCCTCCCAAGTGCTGGGATTACAGGTGTGCACTACCACTTCTAGGCATTAACTAGCTGACATTTAAAATTAAACTATCACTAGTAAATGTTTTCATAAGATAATACTTTTAAAAATAAAACCTCAGCTTCTTTTCTTGAATTCAGAAGTTCATTGTGTGGTGGTAATATTTAGATTTGACCAAATATTAATCATAACAACTGGCTTTTAGGCATTGAGCTGAAGTGCATTTATGTACTTATTGTACTTCTAAATTCTTTTTTTTTTTTTTTTTGTATTGTCTTTTTGAGACAAGGTCTCACCAAGCAGTTTAGGCGGGTCTTGAACTCACTTTGTAGCCCAAGCTGGCCTTGAATTTGCAAAGATTCTCCTGCCTCAGCCTCCTGAGTGCTGGGATTACAGGCGTGCGCCACCATGCCCAGCTGTACTTCTAAATTCTTTAGAAGGTAAATAATAGATTTGTTATTGTGTCATAACATTTCTTGCTATTCTGTGAACATTAATTATATTTAACATTTATTAGAATTATCGGTTATAATAGAAATCCTGTAACTGATAATTATACCAACTTTTTTGGTTTACAGTGCTATAAGTTAGATTTTCTTTTTCTTTCTTTTTTTCCCCCCTGTGGTTTTAGGAATTGAACAGAGGGTCCTATACGTGTTAGACAAGTACTTTATCACTGAGCTATATCCAAACTCCTTTTAATTTATATTTTGAGACAAGGCCTTGCTAAGTTGCCCAGGCTGGCCTCAGACTTGTGATCTTCCTGTCTCAGCCTCTTGGGTAGCTGGGGTTACAGTTGTGCACCACTATGCTCACTTAGTTTGGATCTTACATGTCCCTACAGGCTTGGTCCCCAGCCTTTGGAAGTCCCCAGCTATTGGGAGATGGTGGAACCATTAGGAAGTTGGGCATATGGGAGGGTGTGGGTCTCTGGGGGATATGTCCTTGGGACTCCAGCAGCTTCCTGTTTTCTCTTTGTTTCCTGGCTGTGGCGGGGTGATGTTTCCTTTGCCCTGCACTCTCCTGATGCTGGTCTACCCTACCAGAGTTCCAAAGCAGCAGTCCATCTAAACATTGACTAAACCTCCTGAAACCAGGAGCCAGAATAAACCTTTCCTGTGTAAAAGCTGTTTGCATCAGTGTTTTGTCACAATGACAGGAGGCTGAGTAATGCAGCAATGATGTGCCTCTTTTTTATTTTGCTTTTCTTTAGGCACCTGTCATAAGACCTTCTGGCAAGTAATCATAAGATGTGCATAACTCAGAATGTCTGCTGATCTTCAGAAAACATCAGAATGTGGGTCAAAAATTGGACCTGTTCAGGATTGATTACTCTGTAGCTATTCTATCCATCTGTGGGTAAAAAAAAAACTTCCTCAAATTTCCTGTATAAATTCTTCACTTGCAATTATTAGCTAAGCTAATCCTTTAGGCTGCCACCTTCCAGTGAGTTGGCTCTTTGCAATAAAGTTTTTTCTTTACCACTACATTGTCTCTTGACTAATTGGCTTCCATCATGTGGCAAGCAGGTTGAGCCTTTGTCATGGTAACAATTCTGTAAACTAAATTAATGTCTGTCAGAGAACAAAATTATAATACCTTAAAATCGTGACTGAGCTGGGTATGTGTCTTGGTTACTCTTCTCTCATTGCTGAGACAAAATACCCAACACCTAAAATTAAGGAAGGAAAGGTTTATTTAGCTCACAGTTTGTGGAGGTTGCAGTCAGTAATCAGCTGGCTCCAAGGCAGGGTGGCAGGGCACAGGGGCAACACTTTAAGGTGGCAGAAGACTGCAAAAGCAACAAAAGCAAAAAAGGATGGGGGAAAACAAGCCTCTTTTTCCTCCCTTGTATTGTAACCAGGCCTCCCCCCGCCAGGGGTGTAGCACTCACACCATCTCCATGCCCTCCTCTGGCACAGGCTCAGGATGCTTACAAAGTGAGGACCCTGGGCTCCTGCTGAGTCACTTAAACTTTTAAACTTCTCAAGTTGACACAGTGTATCAACCATTATAGCATGGCAGCTCACATCAGTAATCCCAGCATTTGGGAAGCTGAGGCAGGAGGATTGGTGTGAGTTTGAGGCTAGCCTGAGCTACATAGCACGACCCTATCTTGATAACTGAAAGAACTGAGATACAGATTTAGTGCAGAGACCCTGGATTGAATTCCCTGTACCACCAAAAAAAAGTTCATTTTTTAATTCTACAATCAGAGACTATTCCATTCCATGAAATAGAATAAGTGTTTCATGGCCAAACAAAGGAGATTGGTTTTGTAAACAGAAAGATTGAAGAAAGCAGAAACAAAAAGTCAGTTGGTTATTTCAAAGTTGCTTTCCTTGAAATGCAGAGACAAAGAGAAAAATCAATAGAAATACCGGGAATAGAATTGATTGGTTAACATCAGTTTACTTCAGGTTAATTTTTTTGAGACAGTCCAGGCTGGTGGCAGGTTAATGTGTGTGTGTGTGTGTGTGTGTGTGTGTGTGTGTGTGTAAGAATTAAGGCAGAGGGAACTTTATTATTGCATCTATTGAAATTGACTTTTGCGGGGAATTTGGCTATTATCTCTTTAATCCTGATTTTTTTTGAAGTTTAGATAAATAGATTAGTCTTAGCTCAATAAGTAAAATATTAGCATGAGTGACTCCATGTTGATATTTAGCCTGCTCTGTTGGGGCCCAGACTAGGAATGTAGTCCAAAGAAATGGTGCTGTAACTTTTATTTTATATATCCTTAGTGTGAAAACACTTATAATTCTGATTTAGCATGATTTTACCCAATTTCTTAAAATACAGCCCTTGGAGGATATGATGGTGCATGCCTAGCTCTTGTGAGTCTGAGGTAGGAGGATAACAAGTTCAAGGCCAGCCTGGGCTACCTAAAAAGACCCTGTCTCAAAAATAAAGAAAAAAAATTATCCAAAAATAAAAAAAATCAAAACAACAACAACAATCTGAGTCTTGCTTGTTAGGCCACAGCCTTCTGCACATTTACTTTAAAAAGTGCTTAAAATGTGTATCTTTTGCGGCTTAGAAGCATCTCTCAGACTTGAGAGCCACTCCTGGGAACATAACTGTCAGAAGAGTAAGACCTCCTTCTCTAAGACTCTAAGAGAAGACAGAATCCTAACTTTGGTAATTACTAGCCAAAAAGCACGGCTGGCGTAGTCTCCTTTTCACTAACTGACCCTTTCATTGTCAACTGGAGAAATATTATTACTTCTTTGACTCTGAGCTGCCATACTCCTCCTAGTTACTTACTTTTAGTTGATTTTAAAAGTAACTAAGTTGGAGGTCACATAGCTGAGCAATATTTTATTGGTCTCTCATTACTTTGATGTAGATAACACCTCTGATGTATGGGCTATGATGATAAGAGTTTCCTAGGCTGCTTTTCAGAGACCTGAGGGCAGTTTTTGTCAAAACCATTGACTCTTCACTTGGCCCTACACAGATGTCCAGTGAGTAACTTTTATTTTTTATTTTTATTTTTTTTGAGACAGGGTTTCACTATGCAGTTCAGGCTGGCCACAAACTCACTTTGTAGCCCAGGCTGGCCTGGAACTTGCAGCGATCCTTCTGCCTCAGCCTCCTGAGTGTTGGGATTACAGGTGTGCGCTACCATGGGAGTGACTTTTAACATCAGGAGGCTGTGAACTCTTTAGATTATGCTAATGTATTCTCAGGAAATTTCTGGGTATGTGTCTCATGAAGAACCATGAGAATGGATTCTGCATATACAGACAGCGATGAGCTGTAATGGAGCTATGAGTGAAGCCAGCAGGTTGAGAATCTTTACAAGCAGCTCCTGAGAGTGTGATGCTTGAAGCTATAAGTGAAGCCAAAACCGTAATGGAGGCCTCAGAAAGTTAGATGTGGAATATTTGCTGAGGAAAGCTGCAGATAGCTGGCAGACCCATCTTGAGAGAGGCCACCTGGGCTACAACCAGCAAGGCCATAAGAACAGGGCTGTCAAAGCCCTTTGGAGCTCACATCACACTACCATGTGCCCTGGATGCCAGACATGGAGCTGTGGGATTACAAAGTTTGGTCAACATTACAGTGAATTTTAAAATTTTAACAAGTTTATCACAGTAAGAGGCACAATGCAATTAATCCCTCTCAAAAAACTTCCCCTTGCTTCAAACATACTTAGTCATCATTCTTGATATTTTCTGAAGAAGTTCTCAGAATCTTCTTTTGTGTCTTTACAGGGTATGATAAAAATCAAAACAACACAATGAATGCTGCTTCTAAGAGTTGTCCACTAGAGGGCAGGCTCGATAAAACGTTATGGTATGTTTTCATCCACCTGCTCATCAGAGCTGGCACTGTGTGACTTCTGGCTCTTCCCCAAGTCAGAATGATCATGAAAGGTTAATATTTTGAATTGATTCAGGACACTGAGGCAGCTATGACAAAGGAACTGTCTTAGTTACTTTCTTATTCCTGGGTCAAAATACCCAACATCCACAAGTTAAAGGAGCGGGGCTGGGGATTTAGCTCAGTGGCACAGCGCCTGCCTGGCAAGTGCAAGGTCGTGAGTTCAACTCCTGGTACCGGAAAAAACCAAAAAAAAAAAAACAACAAACAAACAAAAAACACAAGTTAAAGGAGGGAAGACTTATTTTAGCACACATTTTATAGAAATTTTAGTTTATAGTCAGCTGTTTCCAAGACAGAGTGGCACTGCAGAGGGGCACTGCTGACAACATTCTATTGCTGCTTCTCCAGCCAGCATCTTTAAAGCTTTCCAAACTCCTCCCAAAGGCCATTTCAAAGGTTTCTCAACCTTCTAAGAATGGTCAGGAAGTGTCAGAGCAGGGACCCCACTACTGTCAGTATCAAAACCTGTATCAGTCAGCGCTCATTAGAGAAAAAGATTTAGTAAAAATAGATAGATACATAAAGATTTATGAGGTAGGCTTAGAATGGCTGCCTGTAGAGTCAGGTGTGAAAGAGTGCAGAAGGGCTGTCTGCTTGCTGGAGAGCCAAAGGAGCCAGTAAAAGATCAAAGGTCTGGAGCTCACTGTAGAGTCCCATGCTAGTTGGTACCAGCAAGTCTGTGATGGAAGGCCGATGGGAGTCTTTGATGGGAGGTTGAATGGTCTGTTTTGGAAGCCGAGACTGATGTCTCAGGTGAAGGTGAAGAATTTCCTCTGAACAAACAGCAGTGTGATTTCCTTTTTGCCCCTTTTTACTCCATTCAGGCTGCAGTCCTATGCTGGTTGGTGCTGCGCATACCCAGTGTAAGGCCCCACTATCCACACCCAGAACTATGCTAAGCTGGGCAGTGGACTAGCCCAGACTATCCCACACCACCATCCAGCCACCTCCCAAAGAGCCTGCCTTGAGTGTGTGAGGCTTTGGGGGAAACAGCTAGATATATACAGAACAGCAATAAAGGCACTCAGGAAACAGAACTTCCAGGACTGCTTCAGAAAGTGGCAAGAATGATGGGATAAGTGTGTTCAAAGCAAGGGGACATATTTTTGGGGGATTGATGACAACATGTCTTCTACTGTAATAAAACTTTAAAAATTAAAAAAAGTTACTGTATTTTTTCACTTAGTAGGTACTGGGTTTTTGGTTTTTGTAAGGATCCACTGGGTTCTTGCTGTACTCCAGGAAGGAATGGCAGCTAGAATGAGTTAAAAATAGACAACAGACAAAAAACTGGGATCAGGTGGAGGTCCTCTCTCTCCTCAGTGGAGAAGGGGAACTGTCCAAGAACAGTAGAGCATTTACTTTATACCCTCGAGAGGTTAATTTTAGCTTCTCTTCCCAGCAACAAGTTGCAGTGGCTTGTTTACTTGTTCCAAGGAGCTCCCGTGCTCTCGGGCTGGCTTCGTCCTGCTCCAGTAATTAGTTTCCAGCTTCAGTCGCTCCCAACAGGTCGTGCTGAGATTTTGGTCTTGCTTTGGTTCAACTCTCTCCACAGACTATGGTGGGAAGAATCTTCAGTGGGCCAACAGAAACTTGAGGAAGTTGGGTCTTTACTGAGGCTGAACAGCAATTTTAATCTAAAGGACAAATGGCCCAAGGTCAGAACAGTGGGGGCAGTGTCCAGCTTTAGTTCCAAAATTACGGATCTGAGATATATGCAGCAGGTAAGATATGAAGTCAGTCAGGCACTGAGGGGACAGGAGTAAATAAAATTCCATCATGGCAGGAGAAGGAAAAAAGTTTCAAAACTTGGGCTACACACTAAAAACACAGGGCTGAGTTCAGCGTTTGGTTGTGAGATCCACTTTGCAGGCACTTAGCCAGACCACAGATTTGGCAGAAATAATACTGGTGGCTGAATGGTAATATCAATGTGTGTTTTTTTATCCTACCGTACACATAATTATTTCTATTTTTTTGGTACTGGGAATCAAATTCATGACCTTGTGCTTGCCAGGCAGGCACTGCACAGAATTATTTTTAAACGAATCAGTAATTTTACTGGGTTCTTCAAGGAAATGCAGCTTAAATTCATTAAAAGCCTCTAAAATTTTGTAAGCTGGAAGGAATATCAGAGTAGACAGATGATACATTTTTAAACTGTTTTCCTTTTTACTGTATTGTGGCCAACCACTTTCCCCAGGACTTGGTTCAACCATTTTTTATTCCCCCATGAGAATTGAGGTTTTGGAAATTTCAGCTTTCAGGATTTCACCATTCAGGATTGTAACTCTGGAAATTACACTTTAGGGAGTTTTTAGGATTTCAACATTTGGGATTATGGCAATCAGGACCATGTCTTTCAGGGTTATGATCAAGACCAGGTACAAGGTGTTTTAAGATTCCGTCCTGGGTAGGATCTGTGACACAAAAGAAAAATAAGAAAAATGAGGAAGAAGAGGAGAGGCGGAGGGAAAGGAGACAAAGGAAGAGGAGGAAGAAGAGGAGAAAGAATATACATACTGAAATAATTTTATTAATGATCAGAATTCATGTTCAAGCATGTGAAATTATACCTTATAGAAAGATCTTTCTACAAGGATCCTGCCTTATAGAAGATAAGCAATAAATTCTTCAGTTATGGAATTCCACATTTTTCAGAATGAAAATGTGCACAGCTAAATCACTACATTTCTCTGTCTAGTTGGTCTAGTCTATCTGTCTGTCTGTCTATCTGTCTATCGTCTATCTATCTGTCACAGAGTCTTGCTATGTAGCTCAGAGTGGCCTTGAACCCATTATGTGGCCCATGCTGGCCTTGAACTGTGGCAATCCTCTGTCTCGGCCTCCTGAGTGCTGGGATGACAGATACATGCCACCGTACCCCAGCTCTAGCCTCCTTCTTGGCTAAGTGTAGCCTTGTACCTAAATTTTCAACAGTAACTGTAAATAGTATTTATTGGTGAATACCACACAAGGGATCCTTAAATGAGAGGCAGGTGTGGGCCAACTTTTTGTCTTTCTCCCATTCTGTAAAGGAGATAAGATGGCTAAAATGGGACATGAGGCAGCTTTTAGGATAGAGGAGCCTGCATTGCTGATGACTTCACAGAACAGTCACCGCAGCCCTGAACTGCTGATCCCATATCTTTTATACTCTTCTGTGTTTGGAATATGAATGCAATCAATAGCTAGTTTAAAGTGACTTCATCTCAACCACTGTGGTTGCCCTCTCCAACCAATACATAGGTCTAGATTGTGATGGGTCTCAGGATAGCTGTGAAATAGACTTAGACATTTATCCAAGGGAAACGCCTACTTATGGTGCCTTGATTTTGCAGAGGTCTCTGAGCTAATTGGAGGAATTTGGGACAAAACCCATTCTACTGTAATCTAATCCCTGAGCCTTTTGGATTTCTTTCAGAGGCCACTGGAAAAAGACATTATTAGGTGTTGTAGAGAAAAATGGCAATAAACTTCTCTTTGGCTCCTGTACTCCTACCACCTTGGTCTCAGTCCTGGATGCTCCGTGACTGCTGGTGCCACTCCCTCTTCCCCTGCTGGAATATTTGTTGCCTGTTGAAAAAGGCATGTCCTAGGGGTCACTTTAAGCCTCAAAGTATCATTAGCTATACAAGCAAAAAGTGCCCCACGAGTGCCTGTCTCCTCAATAGTTACATGGTGTTCTCACTAGGTCAAGCTCTTTCATCAGGCACTGACCCATCACTGAATTGTTATTTCATCCTTCAAATGTCATGCTCCCCTAGTTGCCATAGCTAGCACCCTAAAGAAGGTTTCAAGTACTTCCTGCTGTGATTAATCCAACAACTTCCTAGCTAGCCTGTCTCTCATGATATAGTGCCAGACGGTCTCACCTGTAAAATTACTTTCTGGGTGCCTTCAGCAAACAGGAATCTCAACTTCCCATTACCAACTACATGAAACCCATACATTTTTCTCTGAGTTTAAGGATATCCATAACAAAGGCCTACCCAGACTGTCCTCCTCACCCCAACACATGCTGGGAGTTACATTCTCCTAACAGCTGCACAACACTCTTCCTGGCAGGACCTCTTTCCTGCGCTGGAAGCCTGCTCATCCTTGGGAGGGCTGCAAAGATGATGGAGGAAGATGAAAATCTATTCAGCACTTGCTGCTGCTTTTGATATTATTCAACAAAGACCCAAATCATGTCATTGACTTTCCTAGCTTTTATGTAAGGAGGATTTGCACAATTCAGGATTGTTTTTTAAATTGTTGAGAAAACGTTTGATACAGCTTAATGGACTATAAGACAACATAGGAGGAATTCTCTGTTGTCCCTTTTTACTCTCCTGCGAATTTGGCTCAGAAAAGTCACTGAGCAATTATAAAAACTTTACTGGCATGGCTTAGTAGTCAGGAAAGTATGAACTTTGGATTCTAATTCTGATTTTCTACTTATTCACTTGTGACCAGTCACACTGTCACCTGGAGCCAGCAATACCAATCACAGGCGTAAAATAAAAGATAAATTTTTATATAAATCACACAGGGCTCCCACTACATGGTAGGCATCTGATAGCATTCTTCTTTTTCTTCCTCTGTATGTGGTATGGGGATTGAACCAAAGGACTTCACAGTGAGCTACATCCCCACCCTTTCCTCTTTTTGAGACAGGGGCTTGCTAAATTGCCTAGGCTGGGATCAAACTTGAGAATCTCCTGCTTCAGCCTCCATGTATGCAGGGATTTGCAGGCATGTACCACCACGCCCGGCTGGATACACTCTTGCTAGGCAGCCAGTGGGTTAAAGTCAGCTTGGCTCCTATCCTGGATGTGGCCAGGAAGAAAACACTAGGCCAGTTTGTGTACTTTCAAACCAAGGTCACTCCGGGCACAGGGTGCGTGAGCTACACACGAAGACGCTGGCCCGATATCCTCCGCTAACACGCGCTCGGCGGCCCTGACTCACAGCCAAGCCTGGTCTCACAGAGCGCCTGCGCCTTCGCTGCGGGGGGCGCGTGCCGCAGCCGCCCCCGGGCAAGGCCTGGACACCGCGCACGCGCCACTGAAGGCCACGCGCGGCCTCCGTCTCCGCGGGCACCGAGGGGCGGAGCGCGGGGGTTCGGGCCGTACCAACGGCACCGGCGGGGGGCAGAGTGCGCTTGGCGACGCGCCACGGCAGTGTGGCGGACGGGCGTCACGGAGAGCTGCGTTTCTCACGTCCGTCGAGGTGAGGGAATGGGGCCGGCACAGGAACCCGGCCCCCCGGCCCCCAGTTTCCCGGCCTGGTTCCACCACCCCCCCGGGTTGGGTGCGGCCATAGGGCGGGGCCCGCCGCAGCAGTACTTGTGCGCGGCGGCGCGGCGCTCGGAGACGCTCGGGAAGCGGACGGCGTGGGGCTAGAAGCCGGAGGGCTGGACCCAGGGCCATGCTGCCTTTCGTGGCGTGCAGGTGAGCGCGGGGCGCTGCGGGGCGGGTCCGGGTCCGGGTGAGGCCGCGGCCGGCGGTTCCCTCTCGGCGGCGCCCGCGGCGTGACCTCCGCTCTGTCTTCCAGCGCTAGCCGGAGGCTGAGTCCGGCCTGGGGAGCCCTGGGGGCCCGGCGGAAGCACAGCCTCCCCGACCTGCCCTACGACTATGGGGCCCTGGAGCCGCACATTAACGCCCAGATCATGCAGCTGCACCACTGCAAGCACCACGCAGCCTACGTGGACAACCTGAACGCCGCGGAGGAGCGATACCGGGAGGCGCTGGCCAAGGGTAGGCGCGCGGCCGGCCCCGAGGGTGCCAGGCGCGGTGACCGGTCCTGTCGTAGCAGAGTCGTATCGATTCGTGTGAATAAACTTCTTTTGTTATCTCAGGAAACTTAGGATCTCGTAGGAGAATTTGTTTACGAATCTGATTTCTGAAGTCTAGTGTTATTACGCATATTGCTAATGTTGGTGAATTGAACAGGCTTCAGGACAGCTTAACACGTACCTGGTCTTCGCACGTTAGCGCTTAGAATTTGCCCCTGTTACATAACGAGCGCTTGGCGATGCGTGCCTGGTCTCTCGGGTGCTTTGCCAGCCGCTCGCCGCAGCGCTGAGAGCGCGGCTAGCTTATGGCCCGGACTCCGCCAGCGCGTGTCCTTGAGCGTCACGGGGAAACTGGGCTTTGCGCTCCGTTCCTGAGCTTGTGCCTGGGCAGAGGTGGGAGAGGAGGGCCTTTTTGGCTCGTTTTCCAAGGGCGCTACAGCATTGACTAGCAGACGAGAAGCTGCCCTCAGGTCATTGTCGTCGTCCTTGGGAATGGGTGGAATCTCGCCAGCAATAGAAGAGATTCTATTCCGGGAGACTCCTTTCTGTCTTGAGCTGCCCCCGCAAGTGAATTGCTGTATGTGGGAGAGACAGGTGTTAGCATTATGATGTTCTTTACCAAAAAGTACTTACCTGCCTTGCAGTAGGTTTGCTCTCGTTTAATTTAAGGGTCAAAGTTTATAAGAAAAATAGCCATTTTTGTAGAAATTGAATATTTGTATTTCACTTAGAATATGGAGTTAACTTTTTAAAAAAATTACTCTTTTGACAACACCAGTAGCACGTGAACTTTTTGTGGTCGTACCTCTGGGGGTATATATGGGGAAACAAACGGTTTTACTGCCTATACACAGTAGGATGTTCTTTAAATACATTAGTTAGGCCTGGTGTAGTGCTCATACCTGTAATCCCAGCATGAGGGAGCCTGAGGTAGGAGGATCCCTGTGAGTTGAAGGCCAGCCTGGGCTACCTGATGGGTTTAAGGCCAGCCTAAATTGCATAGTGAGAGCTTGTCTCAAAAAACAAACAAACAAACCAAAAAACCAAAAAAACAACATTAGTTAGTTTGCACAGGGAAAATATTTTATAGCCGTATTTCCAGACTCTATGTTGTTTGCTAAGCTAAGAAAATGTATTCTTTCTTAACTGTTTTTATTGAATTTCAGGCCTGTGAAATTTGTAGAGCAGTTTTTATCTTTTTTTTTTTTTTTTGACATAGGGTTTTGATATGCAGCTCAGGTTAGCCTTGAGCTCACTTTGAGAGCTTGTCTCAAAAAACAAACAAACCACTTTGGAGCCCAGGCTGGTCTCGAACTCGCAACGATCCTCCTGCCTCAGCCTCCCCAGTGCTGCGATTACAGGCCTGCACCACCATGCCCAGCTTTGTAGAGTAATTTTTAGACAGCGACTTCTGGTTGACTAGTTAACTAGAGGCATGTAGTGGGAAAACGTAGTATTTCAGCTTGTGTTTGAGGTAAATACCTCAGCAAAAAGAGGAGGAAGTTAGCTCATTCTGGAAGACTTACTTGCAGGAATTAGATGAACCTTGAGTATAGGAAGAGGCTCAAGATTTAGGAAATAACAAATGTGTGGAGGATGTGTGTCTTACTTACTTTTCTCTCATTGCTGAGACAAAATACCCACTGCTCAAAGTTAAGGGAGGAAAAGTTTATTTACCTCACAGTAGGTAGAGGTTTCAGTCCATAACCCACTGGCTCCAAGGCGGGTGGCACATGGCACAGGGCCAATTTTTCATGGCCTGGAAGACAGTAAAACAACAAGAGACCATAACAGTGTCTTTCTGCCCCTTTTATACTCTAATAAAACTACTGAAATTAGGGCGGTGCCAAACCATTCAGTAGACTGATTTAGTAATCACACAACCTTAATTCCAGCATCCCACTTCAGATTCAGCCACCTCTGAAAAAGCCCCATCTAAGACTGAATGAGGCTTTGAGAGGATGTCTAGTCACAAATTATAACAATATGATAATACTGAAGCTGGGAAATATCCCAGTTGTGAAAGTATTTCCTTCAAGCAACACCTGACATCTTCAATATTTAAAAAAAGTCGTAAATTTCAGCCCCCCCCTTTTTAAAAATCTTTTTGAGACAGGGTTTCACTATGGAGTTCAGGCTGCCTTCAACTTTCTTTGCATCCCAGGCTGTCTTCGAACTCACAGTGTTCCTCCTGCCTCAGCCTCCTGAGTGCTGGGATTACAGGTGTGCGCCACCATGCCTGGACTGCCCCTTTGTGAAATCAAAATTTTACTTGTTCAATGACAGTCACTGAAAAAAATAGCTTCAAGTTATGTTGAAGTACTACACTGACAATAAATTAATAACGACAACTTTCTTTTCCTTAAAAATTATATTTTTGAAATTAAGAGTTAAGTTTTCACAATTGAAAACTTTGAAATAAACAGTATAAAATAGCATAATTTCATCACATATAACCAATGTAAATACTCTTTCAACCAAAAGTTTTTAACTTATATTTTATTGTAATTGAAGAAAAAAACCTGAATTGAAACCAAAGGAAAAAAAAAAAAGAAACCAAAGAAAATATTGAACTCTAGAAAATTGTTAAGACCGTGGTTCTTACAAAAAATTTAAAGTAGTTAAGCAAACTTTAAGATGTTGAGATTACTAAATTCTTTCTCAATAAACATGTTTCTTTCTCATTCAGGAAATAGAGTTTTGATTTACTTGAAGCAACGTGAAACCTACATTTATAGTTTTAAAGTGACTCCAGAAAAAATTAATAAGAGAAACACTGATCTGTAACAAAATTATCCTGTAGATACATTAAAGGGAAAAAAAGTTGGAATCTCAAAGAAAACCTAAGGGATTATCCATGTACTTGTATCACTTGGTCTTCTACCCTCTGAATTGCTAAACAACTAGAGATTTGGTCCTATTTTAGAAAGTAACATTTGGAAGCTGAGAACTTTTTCCAGAATTGCAGTTCTTGGGCCGGGGATATAGCTCAGTGGCACAAGTGTCTGCCAGGCAAGTGCAAGGTCCTGAGTTCGATGCCCGGTACCAAAAAAACAAAACCAAACAAAATCGCAGTTCTTGAAGAGCAGAACTCTCAATGCTTCTGCCCTTCACTGTGCCTCTCTTGGTATGGTGGATCATAAGTACTCAGTATTTATTGAACAAGAGAATTTTTAATTTTCCCAAAACTTCAGTTAGTCTGTGGCTTCTTGAAGGTGCAGAAAAAAAAAATAATTTGAGTACTTGTTTACCAAGAAGTCTCTTTGGTTTCAGTTTACTTTGCTCAGTGTTTTTGAGAATACATTCGGAAAGTTCAAACATGACATTCTTTTTTTAGAACCATAAAGACCATTTTTTAGAAACCATAAAGACCATTTAGTATATTCAGTCATCTAGTGAATCAACAAATACTTACTGAGTGCATTGTATGAGGGAGTGTTGGGCACTGAGACTACAGCAGTGCACAAAAGTCTTTGTCCTCATCGGTGTGTAAAAAACCATAGTCTAGTGGGGACACAGATGGACAAGTGCACAGGCAGGGTGCCAGGGGCTATAGGTTCTGTTGGGAAAGATGGAGTAGAGTTTGGGAGCCGAGAGCTAGTGGGAATTGCTGGGTGTCCTGTCTAAACAAGACACGACAGGTGAGACTGGAAGGAGACGTGAGAATGAGGTGTGAGGCTGGATGGGGAGACTGTTCCTGCAGGGACAGCTTGTTCATAAGTCCCAAGCAGGGAGTGTGCTGAGCATGTCATGTTAGTGCGGGCGTGCCAGTGTGGCTCTGGAATGGTGCAAGGAACCTGGCAGTGTGCCCCTTTTTAACTCAGTGAAGGACTTCTGGATCACTCCCGGTGAGAAGGGACACCCTTTGGGAAGGGGACTGGTACTAATGCAGGTGGGTGATGCTGGCACACTTGCACCCAAAGGTAGCAGTGGAGTTTGGAAGATACGATTGGATTCTGGATGTGCCTTAAAGTTGGAGCTGGCTTTGCTGATGGGTATGGGGATGGATTGTGTGTGGGGTGTGAGGAGAAGTGAGTCAGAGGTAACATCAGTGGTCTGAGGTCAGAGTTGGCATTCACTGTTATGGGGAAAACTGTAGAAGCAGTAAGTTTTTTTTTGGTACCAGGAGTCAAACTCAGGACTTTGCGCTTGCCAGGAAGGTGCTTATGCCACTGAGCTATATCCCCGGCCCAAAGCAGTAAGTTTAGGTTTGAAAATCAGAAGTTCAATTTGAATATGTCGTTTCTTTTTAATTTCACTTTGAAACACTTCCCAGTGAATAATTGTCTTATTTGGAAAGTGAGAGTTGAATGTTTTCTGTGTGGTCTATACTGAGCCATACATTTAAGCATCTATTACTGTATTTTAATGTGCTTTGGTCTTTGATTTGTTGAAATATTTTATATTTAAGAGAACCCTGAACATCAGAAGTGAATTTTTTCTTAACTTTAACCACCCCTACTGATCTCCTCACCAGTTATATACCACACCATTAATTGAACTAAAAATCTGGAACAAGTTTTTGGGAGGGCCCTTTTTGGGGGGGCTGTAGGATATGAAATTGCTGAATTTTAGGAAAAACAGGAATTTTTTTTTTCCCCCGGTACCGGGGATCGAACTCACAACCTTGCGCTTGCTGGGCAGGTACTGTGCCACTGAGCTAAATCCCCAGCCCCGAAAAACAGGAATATTATACATAAGCTGGTATAATTGTCTAATGTCTTACAAAAGAAAAGAAAAAAACAGTGTATAGAGTAGTCAGAGTTAAGTTTTTTTTTTTTCAGTCAAAGACTTGCTATGAAGTTTTGGCTGGCCTTCAACTCAGTCTGTAGCCTATGCTGGCCTCAAACTCACAGCAGTCCTCCTGTCTCAGCATCCTGAGTGCTGGAATTATATGGGTATGCCACCATGCCTGGCTAAGAGTAAGAATTTTTAAAAGTATGTTTGCATTTTAATATTTCAGGAGATGTTACGACTCAGGTAGCACTTCAACCTGCACTGAGGTTCAATGGTGGAGGTCATATCAATCACAGCATTTTCTGGACAAATCTGAGCCCTAATGGTGGTGGAGAACCCAAAGGTTAGTATATGTCAGTACAAATTTATGTAAATGTTGTGCACAGTAGGAATGACTGTTGATTTTTTTACTTTTCATTGCTTTTTGAGGGGTTGCTAGAGCAAATCTAGGGTCTCTTGTATGTCAAGCATTCCCTGTACTACTGAGTTATACCCCAGCAGATGAGGTATCAGTGGAATGTTTTTCATAGCAAGACATCTAACAGTTGTAACTTTCAAAGGGAAAGAGTAGAAATGGAGAATGCATTCAGGGACTTATGTCATTAGGTTTATGCACACATACAGAACCATCTTATGGTTTAAATATTAAGGAAGCACTGACCAACCTAGTTTTCAGAAAAGATGAACTTTATATTTACTAGCCTCAGGACCTCTGGGATAAACACTTAACCATCTCTGTACTGGACTTGTTTTATGTATAGGATACAGGATTAATAATGGGGCCGTTTTCAGGATTGCGGGTAAAAGGCATAGACTGGTGCCTTGGATATTCTTTTTCCTGACTAAAAGTCACTGGTTGCATGCCTGTAATCGTAGCACTGGGAAGACTGAGGCAGGAGGATGGTGAATTTGAGGCCAGCCTGGGCTACATGGTAAGTTCCAGGCCAGATAGAATCACCCGCTCCAGAAAATTAGGTTTCCAGATCTTTTTTAAAAAATGCAGATAATGCACTTTTTAAAATGAGGGGTGTATAGAACCATATGGTGTGGTTCATTGTCTTTGTTTTGTCTTTATTCCAGGGATGATGTGAGACATGACAACTCTTCTGTTTCTGGGCTTCTTGCACATAACCTAAGTTTCTGTGGTTTTATTGTTCATTTTTATTTTATTTTTTTATTTTAAAGAGAGTAGTAAATGAGACACAAACAAACAAAAAATAAAACAATAGCAGCATACCAGTATCACAAACATAAACAAACCAAAGCAAGAACATTTAAAGTGATATAGGGTTTCAAGACAAAATAATATGAATTAACAGTGGTGGTTATATTACATACCGCTATCCTCAACGTTGTTGCTCAGATTACCAGAAGTAAGGATGGGAGATTATTCAAACTATTAAAGAGAATAACAAAATAATTATTAGATAAAACATTAGAGATAATACAGAGTTTCACTAGACAAGATGGTTGATCATCATGGTAATTCCATTGCATATTGTTACCTTCAAATCAGCTGCCCAGATTGATTACCAGACACAAGCATGCAAAATTGATCAGAACATAAAAAATTTTAACCATTAATTGTTCCTTTCAATATACCATCAGACATCAGCAATACAGTTATTGTAGCTATTCATATATATATTTATATTTTGCTTGCCTTCTTTCTTTTTCTTTCCCTCATCCCGGTCATCCCTTCCTTTGAGCAGTTTCTTTCCCTTTTCTATCATCTGTTGTATGTTTTGAGTTTTACTTATTCTTTCAGGTTCCTACACCAAGGAGACAATATGATGTTTACACATGTGGGTCTGATTTATTTCACTTATGAGTATGGTCTCTAGTTGCATACATTTACCTACAAAAGCCTTGAGTTTATCTTTTTTTTTTTTTTTATAGCTGAGTAATACTCCATTGTATAAAAAT
>NW_004955439.1:21217137-21218672 GCF_000276665.1 Chinchilla lanigera
AGTGTGTTTGTAGTTGTATCTGTATCTTCTAATCTGTTCCATTGATCTTCAGGTCTGTTTTTGTGCCAGTGCCATGCTAATTTTATCACAGTAGCTTTGTAATATAATTTCAAGTCAGGAATTGTGATGCCTCCTGCCTTTCATTTGTTTCCCAAGGTTGCTTATGCTATTCTTATTGCTCATTGTTTTTTTTTGTTGTTGTTGTTTTTTTTTTTGGTACTGGGAATTGACCTGTGGACTTTGCGCTTGCCAGGCAGGCACTTTTCCACTGAGCTATATTCCCACCCCTCTTATTGTTTATTTTTAATCAGTATTATTCAAGGTATCCTATTTAATGCCCCAGAAATACATAATTTCCTTTGAAGTAATATTAAATGATAAGTCTCAGAAACTGGATAATTTATTCTTTGTGAAGTCTTTGGACTATACCTAATACTTTTGAAATTTTGATAATGACAATATCAGATCTGCCTGTATTCAACTGGCATACTCTCTCATTTTGCATTATCTGTACCACTTGATTGTTGTACTCATTAAAGATGCCTACTTTTCATCTGTAGAATAAGAAGAGAGTTTTTTGACCTAGCTGATTTAGTCAGTATGCTCAATCTAGAAGTAATTTTATATTGCCACGGAATACAAAGGTTATGGCTCCTTTTTTATTTATTTTACAGTGCTGGGGGTCAAGACCAGGGCCTTATGCATACTAGGCAAGTGCTTTACCACTGAGCTACAGTTAAAAGCTCTTAAAATATATACCCTTAGTTCAGTAACAGGAAAAAAAAAAATGACCCTTTTAAAATCAAATATGGTCAAGATATGAAGATCTAGGTTGACCTGTAGAAGAACTGAACAGCCATAACTTTTTATTCCCAAGTGAGGACAGAGAGTAAGTTAGGTAGAAGTCAAAGTAAAAATTTCTGTTGAACTAGAAAATCAATAGCTTTCTTGTACACAAATGACAAACTCACGGAGAGAGAAATTAGGGAAACACTTTTCACAGTAGCATCCAAAACATGAAGTACCTAGGAATCAATCTAATGGATGTAAAAGACCCTTTCTATATTGAAAACTGCAAAAGGAGATTGAAGAGGAAATCAGAAAATAGAAAGATATCCCTTGCTCTTGGTAGCAAGAACAAATGTAGTGAAAATGGACATATTTACAAAACCGTTAAAGAGATTTAATGCAGTTCCAATCAAAATTCCAACAACATATCTGACAGGATTAGAGGAAAGGATCCTAAAATTCATTTGGAAGCAGAAGAGACCTAAAATACCAAAGGCAGCTCTGGACAACAAAGGCAAGGCAGGGGACACCACAGTCCCTGACTTGAAATTATACTATCAAGCTACTGTGATTAAAACACAGCATGGTACTGGCAAAAAAACAGACCTGAAGATCAGTGGAGCAGACTAGAAGATGTAGAAACAACTCCAGACATACTCGGCCTCCTTATCATTGACAAAGGAGCCAAACATAGTCACTGGAAAAAAGATAATCTCTTTTATAAATGGTGCTGGAAAAACTGGCTT
>NW_004955439.1:21219743-21224171 GCF_000276665.1 Chinchilla lanigera
CTCATGTGCAAACATCACATTATCTCTGTAGTGTGAGAAGCTGGAAGAGTAAATAAGATCCAAAATGTACAATAGCTATTATAAAATGAGAAGAAACTGTCCAAAAGTAAAAAGAAACTGGAATGAGGGAAAGGAGAAAAGAAGGAAAAGAAAAAATATATATACAAGATAGTTCAGATAGTTATACTACTAATTTCTCTGAGTTCATTGAAAAGGTTTGTGCTAATATTGTTTGGGCAATAAATGTGTATATCTTGTACTCTGAGTAATTTAAAGATAACTGTATGCAATTTGTTAACCATTGTTACTCTCCTGTTGTGAATTTTTTTTTCTCGTTAAAAGAAAACAAAATTTCTGTGAGGGAAAAATAAATAAAAGCCAATGAGAAATACTACTTCTTTCCTGGTGAAAATATCAAAATGAATGAAGAAATCTCTTAGCTTCATTAAAAACACATGAATTAAAACTTAAACCTTAGGTACTGGTATCAGGGCAGGAAGAATGCAAATATTATTCACACTAACTGGGTTATATCTTTTGTATGATGTCTAGTTTCTTGGGCCATATGACAGGGATATTTTCATATATGTAATATATTTTATCATAATTGTTGAAATCTGTTGTTTGGATTTAATAGGGGAATTGCTGGAAGCCATCAAGCGTGACTTTGGTTCCTTTGACAAATTTAAGGAAAAGCTGACAGCTGTGTCCGTTGGTGTCCAAGGCTCTGGGTGGGGCTGGCTTGGTTTCAATAAGGAGCAGGCGCGCCTACAGATTGCTGCCTGTTCCAACCAGGATCCACTGCAAGGAACGACAGGTTAGATTTGAAAATTGTTACTCATTTTATTTAGCTAGAAGTAAGAAACACTAGCAGTGTTTAAACTTATCACAAACATGTAATTACCTTAAGCACATCTTAATAGATAATACCCACAGTCTTGTCTAAGTAAAATGCTTTAAAAGTCCTTGATGTTTTGTAATATAAGCACAGATAATGGTGTAGATACAGTAACAGAAGTGTTTTAGGCATACAGTCTACTTCTCTGCAGAGAATTAGCTAACATCAGTTTAAATATTTCTGCCCTAAAAACCCCCAAAACCAAAAAGCAATGAAAGCTAGATACACAAGAGCAAGGAAAAGTAATAGAAGCTGAGCCTAACTTCAGCACTTAATATTCTTCCGCTCTTTGCTGAGTTCTTGTGACTAAACTGCTATTAGAACTCACTTTCCAGACTTCTGCCTTTCTGGGGGGCCTTTGGAGTATGAAACAATTGGGCTTGGAAATTCCAGGTCAGGCTCAGCAAATCCTGTTTTTCTGTTGAGCCTTAGAAGCTCATTATAAAATGTCACTGAACTGTGTAGGAACTAGAGTAAAATGTTACAGGCAGTTAGTTGGGCCACTGATCTCTGATATAAATTTAAAGGAACACCTTGTCATTGGGCAATAGCAGTTCTCTGCCACCCTTCCCACCTCTATCCATGACTTAAGATTCTTGCATATACAACTCATTTCCCTGTATATACTCCGTTTGCTGGAAGTTGAACAGTCCTTTTGGGAAAGTGAGATGCCATAAGAATCTGTAAAATATTTATGAGCACCAACTGCTATACAGAGACATATCTATCTCTCACAGTACCTGATGGAAAGACTGATTCCTGTGGGAATCCCAGCTATACTTCTTTGTCTGCCACTTGGAGAAAGTCCACTGGAATGACAAATCATAACTTTTAATGTGGGAAAAATTATTCAAATACTTTATTAGTAATAAATTATTGGTGATATCCATCACAATTTTTGTAGACATGTGGTTGAGAATTGTTTGCTTTTTTTTTTTTTTTGGTTTTTCTCTGGTACCAGGAACCGAACTCACGGCCTTGCGCTTGCCAGGCAGGCGCTTTGCCGCTGAGCTAAATCCCCAGCCCCGAGAGAATTGTTTTCGTAGGAGAATTTGAGAGTTTTAAAAATAGTTTTATAGGTACAGCTACATTTTTCATTTATACTATTGAATTTATGAAGACAGTGTGTCATTCTCTTTAGTCCTATGTAGCTTTCCTTGTTACCATTCTTTTTGTTGGTATCTAATAAGTGGTGCATGTGCTCTAAAAAATGAGCCTTGAGGAGCAGAGTAGATTCCTTTTGGAGGAGACACTCAAGGCCTCAGCCACCCTACAGATAGCACACCTTTACTGGGGCCACGGAAGCCAGTGAGGCCTCTGGGGCAGAGTGGATGGTGGAGATTGGCTCTTGGTTTATTCTGTTGCTATTTGAAGAACCACTGTTAAAATATTGCAGTGATTTTCCTGAGTCTCTTAAATATTTTTACTAGCTATCACATTTTTTTCCAAAGTAAAGCTTAGATTTCTTTATAGGAATATTGTTAAGCAAATTTGCTGTTACATAAGAAATAGAGTTTGTTATAAAGGGTGATTTTGTGTGTAAGGAATAGTAAAAGTTTTAAATCCAGAAGCTGAAATGTTTTAGATGGAAATTTAAAGTTTTTACTGTTTTCTTTTTTCTGATAGGTCTTATTCCGCTGCTGGGGATTGATGTATGGGAACATGCTTATTACCTTCAGTATAAAAATGTTCGACCTGATTATCTAAAAGCTATTTGGAATGTAATCAACTGGGAGAATGTAACTGAAAGATATATGGCTTGTAAAAAGTAAATCATTACCATTATCAGTATACTGAGTGTGTTAAGCTCTTTATGACTATTATGACTATTTTTGTAATAGCTGACAGTACTGCAATATACTAGTAAGCTGCTATATTATAGCATTTATTGATGTTGCTTATTCACATATTTGATAATGTAATGTTATGAATAATTCCTTATTTTTAAATCTTATTAGGCAACTTTGAAAATAGTACTTTGTGTGATTTAGTCTTGATTAAACTTTTTTTTAAGAGAGCTGAAGTTGCTAGTTTATTATGCCACTATAAAATCTTCAGAAATATTCCAGACAGTTTTGGGGTCCGTAGGGAAGCCTTTGTAATCCTGTTCTGTTGCAGTTACAGAAAATCTAGTCTTTCCCACAGTCGCTTAAAAATACAATAGAAAACTGAGTATTTACCTGTTCTGTTGAGAAGTGCCCTTTTTGTAGGTAATTTTCTGTCTGTTGGTACTTCTGGTAGATATCACCAAGTGGGTCTTAATATGGTCACATGTCCACACAGTTAATGCTATTTTTATTATTCAAAAACGCAAAACTTGTGGCTGGGAATGTAGCTCATGGGAAAAGCTCTTTGCTTGGTACACAGCCTTCGATTTGATCCTCAGCACTGTAGATAAACAAACTTCTGTAAAAAACCCATGTAACTTGATTGTTAATTGAGAACTGCTTTATTATGAGATAATTATGCATTTGGGTGTTCTTGGAGGCAGAAATACAAGAATTTCATGTGAATTTTGTCCTTAAGTAAAGAAATATGTGTTGTGTAAAACTGCTCAAGAGGAACAAATGAGGGCCTGATAATTAGTAACATCAGTAGTGGGGACTGGACCACAGGGCGTTCTTCTGGGCACTTCTGCCCTCAGGGTCATTATTGTCATCTGTCTCATGAAAAGTGAGCCTGGGCCACATACCCCCATGCCAGTACAGGCAGGTGTCTTATCTCTGGAGAACATCAGCAGTGTGTGTCTCTCAGAACATTTATTTTCAAAGATATGTTCTTGACTTATTCTGTCCTTTGTGCTTTTTTATTTTGTTTTCTTTTAAAGAACTTATAGCCACTATAGAAGCTTTACACTGTTTTTCAATAAAGGAAAAATGATGCCTATGATACAGTAATAGCCTTTCATCTTGTGTTCCTTTGCAGTTTCTACAGACATTGCTGTACACTGCTCCAATCTAATAAGGGTTCTTTTTGTATTTGGCTTAACATTGTCCTGCATTTCTCATGTTGACACATCACTGAAGCCCATCTGACACGATATTCTCCCTGACTGTGGCCCCACAGTGATGAGACCAGGCATTCATGAGCGGAAACCTTTAAAACCATGAACCAAAATAGTCCTTTAAGCTGTTTTTCTGAGGTATTTTGTCACAGCAAATGGAAAGCTAACTAACATATTTGGTTTGGTTCTGGAGTCTCAACAGATCAAACAGGGTTGTGGGCTTTGGGAGGAAATTTAGATTTGCACTAAGTGTAGTAGAAGAAGCAAGTAAATCCCCTGAGGGACTTACGAATGGTGCTTCCTTGTGCAAGCCACTATAAGCGATTGTGTGAAATATTCAATCAAAAGAGAAGAGTTCCTTTCTTTTTTTTTTTTTTTATTTTAGAAATAAAAGGAGGAAAATACTAACAGACCGACAACATTTTACAAAATAGCATAGGATCAGTACAGACATTACAGAGTTACAAACAGAGTGGTAGGGAATTAACAATGCTTATTGTATTACATATTGATATCTACAATGTAG
>NW_004955439.1:21224371-21242147 GCF_000276665.1 Chinchilla lanigera
TCAGGCTTTACACTAAACAATGCGGTGCTTGCACATGTATGTTTGATTTATTTCGCTTATGAGTATGGTCTCTAGTTGTGACCATTTGCTTTCATTAAAGAAGAAAAAAATCAGTAAAAGAAGCAAATACGTAATTATTTTCAGGAACTCCAACCCCCCCTTCACACATTAATTATTTTTATAATTATTTTAAAATAATTTTATAATTGTTTATTACCAAATTAATTATTTTTTGAACACACCAAATATTTTCCTTCTAGTGTTGTTGATGGCCATTCTACGCATCCCTGAAAATTCAGCTTCCCCAGAACTTGCAGATCTCTCTAGTGAGAGTTAAGCCCTCTTTTTGCAACTGGACTATTATACTGCTGATGTGTGCATGTCTGCTTATCCCATTAGGTTGTGCATACTTCAAAAACAGGCATTACAGCTTACTGTTTTTTGAAACTTCTCAATGCTTAGTTTATATCTTACTCTTTTTTAAATCTTCACAATGCTTGGTCCAGAGCCTTACCCATAACAATTTTTTTTTTTTTCTTTTTCTTTTGTGGAGCTAAATTGGTAGATCAGCTTGATGAAATTCAATCAAGGGGGAAAAGGCCTATGTAAATAATTGATTTGAACTTACTGGACCTAACCTGGGCTGAGAACTATGCTAAGAGCTACAGATTTGATATGTCTGATCATTACATTAATCCTTTAGAAACGCCTTGAGGTATAACTTTTGAAACCTTTTTTAAAGATGAGAAAGTTGAGGCTCACAAAGATGACTTGGCAGAATCAAAACCCCTCACTTGCCAGGGGCAGTGCCGAATCTAGTCTAGGTCCAAATCAAAATAAATCTGATTCCTATACCTTGGGGTGGTAGTGCACACCTGTAATCCTAGCACTCTGGGAAGTTGAGGCGGGACTGCCAAGTTTGAGCTAAGCCTGGGCAACCTAGCTGTCTCAAAAAGCTGGGGATGTAGTTTAGTATGAGGGTCCTTGGTTCAACTCCCAGGACTAGGTGAAAAAAAAATCAGTCTAGTTTTACCTGACTCACATTTGTGCTTTTATTCCCTGTGCATGTTGCCCTATCGCTATCGGCTATCATCACAGCCATCTGCTCCTTGCCATTGAGGAAGAAGGAATAGCTTGCCATTTATTGAGCACTTACCCTGTGCCAAGCCTTGTGCATTTGCCCAGCATGTTTTGTTTTATTGAATGCTAATGAAACTTCTATGGCATAGACTTACAGTTTTACAGTAGGAATACTTTATCTCAGATAGGACAGCCTGTTGTGATAGAGCTGAGCTTTCTGCTTGGGACTGTGATTTTTACCAGACCCTAATCACCCTTCAAGTCATTCAGGCTGACTGAGCCATGTTGGCATTTTCTCATTCATTCATTCATTTATTAATTATTTTAAAGAGAACAAAAACAAAAACAAAAAGTACAGAATTTGAAAACAAGATAGGAAATTATCAATGGTTGTTACATTGTTGTAGGAAAGGAGCCTATTTAATTGAGTCACCTGTGGAGGCCAGATGCAGAGACAAGCTGCTTATTTAACTGAATCGCCTGCGGAGGCCAGATGCAGAGACAAATTTATTGGGGGCTGGCGGTGGGCACCCCAGTACGTGACTGAGCACTGACCCTGAAGTGCGGGAGAGACTAGCTATACAGTTATAGTTCCCAGTCTAGTTCCGGATCTATGAGGGGTGGTGCTACTGATAGGATTTAGTGCAGCTATAGAAATACTACAAAGCATGGGCTTAGCTTGTGACAAAGGAACAATGGTGTTTGACGGTTTACATAGGGGACAAAGCCTTATGACAGCATGGGGTGGTATCAGGTTAGGTAACTGTGACAACATTTACAGGAAACAAACAAACGTAAGCTTAAAAATGGCACTAGAACACAAAATGGTGTTGGTTTAGTTTTTCCTATATTATGCCCCTTCAAGGACACTCTCTTCTTACTAAGCTGGTGAGGTGTCCTTAAATTTATCTACAGGATTTTCTGCCAACACCAGAAGTTGTACCTAGTCCAGTCCAGCTCGAATTCTTCGTATCACCCTTTGACTAGGGAGAGCCCAATCACAAGTAAGGCTGTACAGATCATCAAGGGCCCAGCCAGACTTGTCAGTAAAGAAGTGAGCCAGGGATTCTGATTGCACCTCCAGGCATACCGCCCTTGGGAATTTTGGCAGTCTTTTGCTTTCTTGTCGAGGCGCTCACAGACCCTGGCTAAAGTCTCAGATGATTCTGGACTTACTGGCATAAAAACAGTTTTAAGTAAACTCCCAGTGGGGTAGCTGGTGGTGGTAGTGCGTGAGGGTCTAGCTCTAAAATGGGACCAGGTGTGGGCAAATTGTCTGTAAGCCCAAGATCTGACTTTATGGGGGAGCAGATCGAGGCCCAGATGACTTTACAAACAGTCTCTTAACAAGTCAAGTCTTTAACTCATCTGTGGAGTCACAGCCATTGGTCTGGTCTCCTGGGCAAAAATAAATCCTGACCTGGTTTATCTCATCTTGTAACCTTTTGTTAGGGACCCACAGGCAGGAAAGGCTCTCAGTCCTTGTATGGGTCAATGAATCTCAAGGGGTGTCAACCCTCGTAGCCAAACAGTCTCATTTAGAATTGCTCCTCCAATGTCCAAGTCACTGTGAACTCTTAAACCAGTTCCATGGTCTGACCTGACCACAGACCCAAGGAGGAGCAGGAAGAGGGTGACATGGACGGTCAGCTTGATGCTGGTGTTGTCTCTGTCTCGGGGAGGAGACACTGTCTTGTTGCTTGGCAGTGTTGGCTCTCTTTGTGGCACTGGTCTGGTTCTGGTCCATCATTTGACACAAGAGTGATGGATCCATGGAACAAGCCCTGAAACTTTAAGAGCAGCGGGAAAGGATGTAAGGGTGTGTGCAAAGGGCTTGGGTGATGTTCCAAGATAGTCTGTTGTAGCTCCTCAAGGACTCAATGAAGTCCCTTCATCTGGCGACAAAGGTCAATTGACCCAGCTTCTTGGAGTCCTTTTATCACTGGCATCCGTGGGGGAGCCTGTCCAGTCATAATCTCAAAGGGCATGAGGTCATCTTGGTATGGTGTACACAGGGGTCAGAGAATGGCCATGGGCAATACGACTAAGTTGCACCCATCTCCTGGCAGAGCTTAGCCAAGGTGGATTTGAGGGTGCAATTGTCTCTACTTGCCCAGAGCTCTGAGGCAGGTAAGCCATGTGGCGTTTCCATTTTACACCTAGAGGCAAGGCCAGCTCCTGGACTACTTTACCTACGAACGCCAGCCCATTATCTGACCCGACGGTCATGGGAAGTCCATATTGGGGGACGATCAACTCCAAAAAGGCCTGGTAACTCTCCTAAAGTTTCAGTCCTAGTTGGGACAGCTTCCACCCAACCTGAGTAGGTACAAATCAGGACTAGCAAGTACTTTCAATTTCTCGTTGTTGGCTTCATTTCGGTGAAGTGGACCTCAACACCCTCAAAGGGGGTGCTCAGGGGCTGCTGCAGGCACAAAATTCACATCTCTCAGGCAAGGGGAGCACAGAGTCTGGGGATATAAAAATACCAGCGAAGCAACTCTGCCATAGCAGTTTTTTCCAAATGAGTGCAGGTATGTAGGTCCTGTATCACAAAATGTCGCAAAGAACATTTGGGAAGGAACGCAAATCTCTCCTGGCAGCACCTGTCACCCATTTTTATTAGTGGCTCACTCTGACTTAGTCCACTTTAACTCAGTCTCTGAATAGGAAGGTCTTTTTAGATAGAGTGCTACAAGTACTTTTTCAGAGACAGGGTTGTTCAGATTGGCTGCCTGTTTTGTTGCTAATTCCATGGCACTATTGCCTTGGGCCTCTAAAGAGTCCCCCCTCTGGTGGTCGCGACAATGTATAACAGCCCCCCTTTCTGGCAGCCAAACTCTGTGTAGCAACCCTAATAAGTCCTGTGAATTTTTGACATCTTCTTTTACCTGTTGTCATGAGCCCTCTTTCTCTGTAGACGGCCCCGTGCATGTGGAGGGCAGCAAAAGCATAACAGGAGTTGGTACTGATATTGACCTGTTCTTTTCCAATTTCAAAGTCCAGGTGAGGGCTATCAGCTTGGCTTTTTGGGCCCGTGTTCCAGAGGGAAGTATTTTTGATTGAACAGTTTGATCTCTTGTGACAACAGCTGCTCCCACCCTGTGGACCCCATCTATTACCCTACTGTTGTCATCTGAAAACAGGGTCAAATTAGGGTCCTGGAGGGGTGAAGATGGTTGTGGACCATCTCAACTGATTTAATGAGGCCATGTTTGGGTGGTCGCATGGATGTGGGCAGCAGTGAGGCTGGGATGAGGGCCTGGATGGTTGTTGTGGTTAACCTGGGATCCTCAAGAAGTGCCCCTCGTATTGGGCCAGTCGGGCTCCCAATAGCCATTTGCCATCAGGACCCTTAAGTAGGGTTTTAACTGCATGAGGGCTGTATACTTTTAAAGCCTGTCCCAAGTTTAGCTTGTCAGCCTCTTTTACCAGGATGGTGGTAGCCGCCATGGCCAGTAGGCAGGGAGGCCAACCTGCTGCCCTGGGTCTAGCTTCTTGGGCAGGTATGCCACAAGACAATGCCAAGTTCCCAGATGTCCCCAGCTATAGCTTCCTTGTGTCTGGGAGGGCCAAAGCCATGGTACCTAACAACTCCCTTTTGAGGATGTAGCAGTCAGACCTTAGGCTTGACTAAAAGGTGCCAAATCCTTGGACAAGACTTTAAAACTCAACTGACTTGCTAAAAAACATTTTTACTTTAGTAGATAATATTTACAATTTAAAGATTTTTTTATAAACATGGCCTGGTTTTACTCACATTATTTTTTATTTTTTTATCTATGAAAAATACTCTCAACCCCTTTTTTCCCCTTGAATTCTGATGCCAGTTACTAAACTCCTGGGGGGTGCTACCAGTGATTTTTATGATGTAGAACAGTAAATAATTTCAAAGAAAAATGTTTTTGATACACTATATTTTATAGTATAGATTCTCAGTATAGGCAGTTATCTCTGACTTGTGCCAAATTTTTAGGAACAATAAACACATGCACACACAGACACACTCTTTTTTTTAGTTACACAGATAAGACCAGAGGTTACTTGCATAAGACTATGGAACCAAGAAAATTTGGGTGCTAAGTGTGTCTTGTTCAGTGATATTGCAGTTCTCAAGACCCAATTTTTCTCAAGAGGATGGGCTCAAGATCATCTCTTTAGCCAGAGAGGGCAGTAGAACAGCAACTGGTGGGGGCACGGCAAGGGGATTGTCCTCCTCTGGGGCAGAGGCTTTTTAGCGTGGTCTTCTCCCTTTAAAAGAAGGACATGCTCAGGGGACTCACATGTATACATTCGGAACCAAGGGGGAAGGGCTCAGACTGCAGGCAACCAAGAATCAATATAAGGAAACTGGTCAGGGGGGCTAGGCTTGCCTGTAACTACATTCCAAATTTGCACAGTTGCCTGAGGGTCTGGAGTCCCTTTTGCGGGCCATCCAGTACCAAATGATGGCCATTCCGGTTCACACAATGCTTTCAACCTCCCTGGCTTTATCTTTACCCCATAATCATTCTTGAATCTGTCAAAGTTATAAATCATAGATTCTAATACAGTGGGCGTAGAAGGGGTGGCCGCCATATTGACAATCTGAACTGGATGGTAGATTAAATATCTCCTACCTCAGTCACTCCCAAGCCCATTTCACCAGAAATCCAAACAAAAATCCCAGATTCAGCAGATTGGAGACAGCTGCGATGCTGGTGACAGCTTTTGCCAATTGATCTTTATTAGGGTCTCAGGTCACGTTGACAGCAGAGAAGGGTCCAAGCAGGTCAGATAGGAGCCTGATGTTCACCACAACGAAGGCAGCAAAGGCAGCAGACACCTAAAATCATGGGGGGGTGGGGGTGAGGCAACCACACAAACGACCGACTGCACACAAAACAAAACTCACAAAAATGAGAAACAAGTACTTCTAGTCCCAGGAAAACAAACCTGACTGCTTTTTCTTTTTAAATAAACAAGACATTGGGACCCCTGACAGGGCACTTAGAGCCTCCCAAAACCTGACCCACATGGGTCAGGACAAATGTAACAAATGGGCTGTCAGAATCCCTAGTGGGGCTCCCACAGCCTTACAAACCCTCACCCAGATGGGTCAGGACAAATGACAAATGACCAATGACCACTGCATCCAGAGGTTGGGCCCATAAGTTTCACAATTCCAAGGTCTAGGTGAAGAAGGTCCCTGGACAAGCCAAAAGCAAAGCCAAATCTTACAAAGTGTGGACAGGAAGCCTTGATTGTCTCGCTCTATAGCACTCGATCCCTCTCCCTAGCCTGTGGTCTGGGTCACTGGCTGAATTCAGCCAAGGCGCTGGTGGCCTCCCAGGTCACAGATTTAGGGTCCAGGTTGGTGCCCCCTTGCAGGAGCTGTCTGCAGGGATCTCCCTGGGGGCCTGCAAATGTTGCAGCAAAGGTACTTATTTAATTGAATCCCCAGTGAAGGCTGAATACAGAGACAAGCAAGTTTATTGGGGGCCTGTGGTGTGTACCCACTACCTGACTGAGTACCGATCTCGAAGTGCAGGAGGGAATAGTTATATAGTTCTAATTCCAGGTCTAGTTCTGGGTCTATGGGGGGTGGTTACTGATATGATTTAGTGCAGCTACAGAAGTACCACAAAGCATGGGCTCAGCGTGTGACAAAGGAACAAAGGTGTTTGACATTTTACATAGAGGACAATCACTCTTATGACAGAACATGGGGTGGTATCAGGTTAGGCAACTATGACAATGTTTACAAGAAACAAACTTACGGAAACAGAAACTTAAGCTTTAAAATGGCACTAGAACACAAAATGGTGTTGGTTCAGTTTTCTTTCCCATATCAAGTCTAGGAGTCTTCTGGTGGAGTTTTTGGGGTCTTCCAAGTAGAGTAACACGTCATCTGCAAATAATGATAATTTAAGTTCTTCTTTTTCTATTCTTATTCCATTTATTTCTCTCTCTTATCTAATAGCTCTGGCTAATGTTTTGAGAAATATATTCAATAGGTGTGGTGTTAGTGGACATCCTTGTCTTGTTTCTGATGTTAGAGTCCAAGCTTTCAGTTTTTGTCCATTTGGTATCATGTTGCCTTTGATTAGATTGAGGTAAAAACCATCTATTCCAATTTTCTGTAGGGCTTTTATCATGAATGAGTTTTGGGCTTTGTCAAAAGCTTTTTCTGCCTCTACTGAGATGATCATGTAGTTTTTGTCTTTGGCTCTGTTGCTATATTGTATTATATTGATTTGTATATATTGAACCATCCTTGCATCCCTGGGATGAATTCCACTTGGTCAGGGTGCATAATCTTCTTGGTGATTTGCTGCATTGTTTGCTAGTATTTTATTGAGTATTTTTGCAACTATGTTCATTAGGGAGATTGGCCTGTAGTTTTCTTTTGCTGTTGTACCTTTCTCTGGTTTTGGTATCTGTGTAATATTTGCTTTCAGAAAAGAGTTAGGCAGAATTGCTTCCCTTTGAATTTCACTGAAGAGTTTGAGATGCATTGGCATTAAATCATCTCTAAATTTCTTGTAGAATCAGCTGTAAATCCATCAGGACCTGGGATTTTCTTTGTTTGCCAGTTTTTTTTTTTTTATTACATTTTCAATTTCACTGGCTGATATTGAGTTATTCAGGATTTTTATGTCTTCTTCATTCAGCTTTGGTAATTCATATGTTTTTAAGAATCGGTCTATTTCCTCTGTGTTTTCGATCCTATGAGAGTAAAGATTTTCAAAGTAGGTATTGATGGTCTTCTAAATTTCTACAGGATCTGTAGTAATTTCACCCCTTTCATTCTTTATTGCATGAATTTCATCTTTTTCTATCCTTTTCCTGATAAGGTTGGCTAGGGGTTTATCAGTTTTATTTATTCTTTTAAATAACCAACTCTTTGATTCATTACTTCTTTGTATTGTTTTCTTAGTCTCTATTGCATTAATTTCTGCTCTGAGCTTTATAATTTGCTCCCTTCTTTGGGCTTTGGGTTTGACTTGCTCTTTTTTTTTTTCTAGAAGCTTACGTTGCAGCATTAGGCTATTTATTTGTTCTCATTCTGTTTTCCTGATGTGTGAGTTCACCACTATAAATTTCCCGCTGAGGACTGCTTTCATTGCATCCCAGAGATTCCAGTAAGTTGTATTTGCATTTTTGTTCGATTGAAGATATTGTTTAATTTCTTCTTTAGTTTCATCTGTGACCCATTGTTTGTTCAGGAGGATGTTATTTAATTTCCATGTGTTTATGGAGTTTTTGTGGTTCCTTTTGTCATTAATTTCTAGTTTCATTGCACTATGGTCAGATAATGTGCATGGGATAAGTTCAATTCCTTTGCATTTACTTAAGCATGTTCTGGGGTCTAGAATGTGGTCTATTGTAGAGAACATCCCATGTGCAGCTGAGAAGAATGTGTATTCTGATGCTGTTGTGTGGAACTCTGTAAACATGTACAAAATCCATTTGTTCACATTTTTCGTTCAGATCTGTTATTTCTTTGCTGATTTTTTGTCTAGTTAATCTCTCTGTGTTAGTGGAGAGTTAAGGTCTCCCATTATAGTTATGTTATTGGTTATTTGGTTTTTCATGTCTACTAAGATTTGTTTTTCATAGTTGGGTGCTACCATATTTTGTGCATACTTACTTATGATTGTTATCACTTCCTCTTGAAGTTTTCCCCAACAAGTATGTAGTGATCTTCTTTATCTCATTTGATTATTCTTGGTTTAAAGTTCATATTGTCCATGAACAGAATAGCTACCCTTGGTTTTTTCTGGGTTCCTGTTGTGTGGAGTACTGTTTTCCATCCTTTGATTTTCAGTCTATGGATTTCATTTTGAGTTAAATGTGTTTCTTGTATACAGCATATTGTTGGATTTTGTTTCTTGATCCACTCTGCCAATCTGTTTCTTTTAATTGGTGAATTGAGTCCATTTACATTGATGATTATAAGTGATATGTATTGGTTTATCTTTGTCATGTTATTATCTGGCTGTTGGTTCCCTACTTTTTCCCTGTATTTCATTGCTTGCCCTGCTTGGTTTCTCTCTGTTCTTGTTCTTGGAATTGTGGCCATTTTTATCTCCCTTTCTGAAATATCTTTCAGTACTCTTTGTAGGGTTGGTTTGGTGGTCATGAATTTCTTCAGTTGTTCTTTGTCATGGAAATATCTTACTCCTCCATTAATTTTGATAGATAGTTTTGCAGTGTACAACAGTTTGAGTTGGAAGTTTTTTTCTTTCAGGACTTGGAATACTTCACTCCAAGCTCTTCTTGTCTTGATGGTTTGTGCTGCAAATTCTGCTGTTATTGTGATGGTCTTTCCTTTATAGGTGATCAGATTTTTTTCTCTAATAGCTTTTAATATTCTCTTCTTGTGCTGAATTTGTTGGATTGGGAGTAATAGATGTGTTGGTATAGATTTATTTTGTTTATGGCTAATTGGAGTTTTATATGCCCCACTTAACTGTATGTCACATTCTTTTCCCATACTTGGGAAATTTTCTGCTGTTACTTCTGAAAATAGTCTTTTTATGTCATTTGTGTAGACTCCTGCTGTTTTGTTGACACTTTTTAGTCTTATATTGTTCTTTGCATCCTTGCAGCTGTTGTATTTTTTTTTTTTTCTGGTACTGGGAATCGAACTCACGACCTTGTGCTTGCCAGGCAGATGCTGTGCCGCTGAGCTAAATCCCCAGCCCCTGTTGTATTGTTATTACCTGGTTCCTTGTTATTTTTAGGAGATCTTTCCTTCAGTGGTCGCTAGTTGCAACAATGTCTTCAAGGTCTGAGAGCCTATCTTCAGCTTTATTCAAGCAGTTTTTCTAGCTTTCAATGGAATTTTTAATTTCCTGGATATCTCTTTAAATCTGTTTCATGCATTGAAATTCTTTCCTACATTGTTCATTCAAGGTTTCCATCATTTTCTATGCTCCTCTATCATTTATCTATGTCTTCTTTTGATATACTGAGCAATTCTTTCATTATTCTAATTTCTTTTTTTTTTATCTGAGAGATTATTTCTGATCTGATTTCCTCTATTGCCTCCTGAAGTTGTTTCTTTACTTCAGTTGCTATCATTTCAGGAATTTCAGGGTGTGACTTCCAATTTGTTCTATGTTGTTGTCTCCTGGACTAGTTCTGGGTGGCCTGGATGTCTGGGATTGCATTTTGGCCCTTCATCTCGTCATTTTTAGGATTCCTCTGATGAAGCAAGTTGCCGGCCCCAGACACTTCCAGTGCTGGCTGCCCTTCTTACAGTGCAGGACAGTTGGGTCAGGCACTGTGTTCCTCTGGCCCAGTTGGGTACTGGGTCCCAGGCATTTTCTGCTGTGTAGGGGGATGGGTTAAGCCCTAGGTTCCTCTGACAAGCCCCAGGTGCTTACCATACTGGCCACCCTTCTTGCAGTTCAGGAGAGATGGGTCAGGTACTACATTCCTCTGACCCAGCCAGATGCCAGTCTCCAGGTGCTTTTTCTGATGTAGGGGAATGGTTCAGGTCCTGGGTTCCTTTGGCCACACTGGATGCCAGTCCCTGGGTACTTACTGTGCTGGCTGCCCTTTTTGAGGTGCAGGGAAGATGGATCAGGCATTGCATTCCTCTGGCCCAGCCAGATGCTGGGCCCCAGGCACTTCCAGCACTGGCTGCCTTTCTCATGGTGCAGGGGAGATGGGTCAACCACTGCATTCAACATATTACATTTAATGCAAGACATTGATTTCCAGATTTCCCCTTAAACTAAAAAACCCCAGACATATCTCTCCCTAGACACATCACAGTCAAAATGTGGAAAGTCAAAGGAGAATCTTACAAGCAGCAGAGAAATACTTCATGAATAAAAAGACAATTAAATCCTTAGCTTATTTTCCATCAGAAACAATGAGAGAACAGTGTGGTAGCATATTCAAAGACATTTAAAAATTTCAACTAAGTATTTTATGTCCAGAAAATCCATCATTACAATGTACATATTCTCAGACAATAATGTCTCAAAAAATGTGCTGTCAGTATTACCACCTTACAAGAAAGGAAGGATTTTGAATGGTGAGAACTGGTTTATTCTTAGATTTGAAGATATTGGGTTGATTTATCAGGGTATCTTGTGTATGTGCATGTAAAGAAGTTCTAAAATTTCTTTCACAATTTTTCATTGACTTCAGAAGCAAAAATACTAGAAACATGCAAAAATATCCTTTGGGGGTTAAAATTTTATATGTATCTAGGGTTGTGAAATTTCAGTTATGAGTAGATTTAATGCAAGAACATTTTTTGTGAAAAATTTGGAGATAGGAAATACTGAGTATGACAATTCTTATAGAATAATGACTACAAAGTTTCAGAAACTATAATCCTGATGAAGCTCAGACAGAGACCAAGGAAATAGTAATATCTGAATTTGTGGGGATGGGTGAGGGGGACAGACAGTGTCTATTCCTGACAGGTTTAATAGGTGGATTTGGAAGGAGGGATGAGACTCTGCCAGATGAGTGGGCAAAGAAGGGTTATTGTTGCCCCTATTGTTCTTGCCACCTCTCCCCCCATGCTTAGAAGTCCTTTGTGATGAGAAGATCAGAACTCTGTGGAGTAGGCCTGGCCCTATTCTGTAAGGGAACTCTCAGAGCTCAGTTGCCTGGGGGGGGGTGATGATGGAGAACCTTCTCTTTCTTCTGAAAACTATTAATACCACATGGCTGAGCACCCCCTTCCACTAGCTGTGTGATGGATATAATCTTTGCCATTGGTACTCTTCATCCTTTTAATCCATTACCTTTGAATTACTCCATTCGTCCCATTAACTGAGAAAAAGAACAAAGACAGTTAAGGGACATGGCCAAAATACAGTAGACAATGGATTTTTGTTTATCCTTCATCCCACTTTTTCATATCAAGTAGAGAGATTTATGAGTGAGAAAATATCAACAAAGATTAAATATCATTCTACGACAGGTGGGCCAGGGGTGAGAGTGGGCACTTCAATATCCATTTGAGACTCTTAGGCCATCCACATGGTATGCTGGAGGTGATAGAGTAAAACTGAACACGGAAACTCAGGGTGCAGGGAGCAGAGATCTAGAGAATTGTGGACATGTAGAGAAAGACCCTGAGCACTGGTTCATCAGTCTCACCTCTGGGCCTAATCTTTCTTCTGGTTTGGGCTGATCTGAGGCCAGGCTGTGCTGAGCCCTTGAGGCCTCTTTCAGAGGCTAGAATTACTACTGACACTAGAAATTAGAATCCTATATGGCAGCTGGGAGATGTGTAGGTAGTTCTTGGACTGTACTTCCTGACTAGAGGAACTGAGGTTAAGATAGCAATGGTGGAACTCACATAGAAAATCTCTCCTGTTCTTGTAAGAACAAACAGTTTAGCCATTTTACAAATGAGCTCTGTTAAATGTAGAAAATCCTACTCTCCAGGAATATGTCCCTTAACCGTCTTTGTTCTTTTTCTCAGTTAATGGGACGAATGGAGTAATTCAAAGGTAATGGATTAAAAGGATGAAGAGTACCAACGGCAAAGATTATATCCATCACACAGCTAGTGGAAGGGGGTCACAAGAATGTCTCAGCCCTTGACTGTTTCCCTGAAGCTCTCTTATGCTGAAATAGCATCCGCTCTGGTTTCCCTGTGACTAAAGTCTAATCGTTGAGTAATCTTTTTCATCCTTTATGCAACCATGGCCACACACTGCAACAAGGGATGCCCAACATGGGGGCACAAATGCACTTCTGAGGTAAAAAATACAGTGGGGCAGTACTGTGAGGTATGAAACTGCAATGCAAAAAATTTAACTACAAATTGGCACAGAGGACCAGCCTCCCAAAGCCTGAAAAGGCACAAGGGCATCCAACTATTCATTTTACTCAAAGTAAGGGAGACATAGATAGTCACAGAATAACCTGAAACATCTCAGCAAGATCACAGCCCAGACCCTTTCAACTCAGAGGTTATCACTGTTCAGTTGTTTACTGAGTGAAAGCAGTATTTCTTTACACACTCTTTCTCTATTGCTTTTTATCTTCTCCCTTGTTTTACTATTGTGGGATCACTTAGAGCAGTGATGGTGAACATTTTAGAGACCAAGTACCTAAATTGCAACAAAAAACCCACTTACTTACCACAAAGTGCCAACACTGAAATTAAACCCGAATACTGAAGCTTTAGTTTAGAAAAAACAATGTGTACAACTCATGATGTCGTTATAGAGAGGGTTCTGCATGCTTGCTGTGGCATATGTACCATTGGTTCACCATCATGGACCTACAGGTCTCCTAGCTTTTAATTGCTAGATGCATGGGGGCAATCCATTTATTTCTCATGTTGCTCTTTTACTTTCACTTCTGCTTTGTCTATAATATGGGTCAAACTTAATCTAAAGAGGTAAAGCAACTTAAGCAACATTTGCAATGTCTCTTAAAAAATCTGATAAAAAAGAATAAAAGAAAAAATTAAAAAGAAAAAACAAAACAAAACAAAAAAGAAGGAAAGGCAACAAAAGTCAAACCAATAAAATAAGCTAAACTTGGACAGGTCTATCAGGAACATAGAAACTCCTGTCAGTATTGTTATAGAGGCTCAAGAATGCCATGCCATCTAAGAATGCTTTCTGAGTTAAATGGGATTATCTTGTATATGTTTGTTCCCCTATCTGTTCAATCTGTGTTAGTAACCAGTTACAACACCTGCAGCTGCTTTTATGGGTTCAATAATTTTTCCTCTTTTTTGTTTTTGGCCTTTTTAAAAGAATTCCATGGAAATCTGTTTATATAAATTTTCAGACAGAACCTTACATCAAATGCTTGATATCAAGCACTGCCTAGTTATCAATATGTAATAACTTAAAGTTGTTATCAGGAGATAGACACAGAAATGGGACCAAAAGTCATATAGTGGGAGAAAAGACTCTTACAAGTTAAAAATAAAAACACACAGCTTCTCAATTTCAGCATGCCTGTCTGATGTACTGGCACCACTTTTACAGGAGTGTAAATTACAGCCTTCCTTTTGCTGCCTCTGGAGTCCAACTTGGGCCTAAGCAAGTAATTTCATTTCTTTAAAATTGAGGGCTCACCTGGGAAATTTTGATCCTTTGTAGTAGTGGGCCCTGGTATTGAGACATGTCCCATCCTATTTGTTGGGTGGCCTGCTCTACTTGGATTTTCTGCCTCTGAACAGAATCCATAGAACATCGGAGACTGTGTTTTAGGAACAGTGAGATCAATGGAGAAAGAGTTAAAATAGACACTTGTTGTGACCAAATAACCTCACACATGAGCCAAAATAAAAATTACAGACTATAAATACTGCCTCTTATATGTGTAGGAAAGCTGTTTTCAGAGTACATATAAAACATCCATAAACATGGATTAAGAAAAACTCAGTCACAAGGACCAATCAAAAATAACAAACAAATGTTCTAAGCCTGGGAAAACAAAGATAGGAACAAGAAATTCTTCCTGAAACTTCTCACAGATGGTCTGTTGGACATAAGGTCATTTCTCAGATTTACAAGAGCCCATTGTTACAAATCATAGCTGATTGATGAATTTACTTTTGACTTCCAATTTAAATTAGTATTTTTGTTTAAATTTCCAATTTAAGTATTTTGTTGATATGCTTAAAACATTTTTTGTGCTTTATAAATTCTTAGACTATGACTATAGAATTAATTTGTTCTTTTGCTTTTTTGGTAGTGATGAAATTACTTTTTGAGGCTACTTGAGAATTTATTAGCAGCCAGTCAAATTCATAGTATAACAACCAAAAAACAGAAAAAAAGAGTCTAAAAGACACTTTAAAATTCAAGTGGCAGAAGCTAAGTTTGTTATGAAAAAGTTACAGTAAGTAGGGTAGAATAGAAAAAAAATGAAGAAAAGCTATACATATAGGGGTACATTTTCACGTGAGGGTATTTTATGTGATCAGGTTTTTTGATAGTGACAAAACTGGAAGATTCAAATATGTCAAGAAAAGCTTTGTGGAGAATGTAGTTTATAAAAGAGATAAGTTTGCTCTTGTTGGTTTGATTATCCCCAGACTATTTCTTATATAGATGTCAATCCCTGTGGTTTACAAAGTAATAAAATTTGACAATGGACTGATTCATCATAACCTCTTTGGTGAACTTAAATATAATCAAAATGCCTAGAAAGAGCTTTTATCTGCTATTTTCAAGCACTGAGATGATATGTTCAAGAATAGAATTTCCCATTCAGTCTCCAGTGAGGTTGGTGGAGACCATGGTTTGGCTTAAACAAGGTCAGTATGTGTTATGCAACAAATTATACCATTACAGCCCTGTCCCTTCACCAAAACTCCTATACCATAGGTAGCAAATGCTTTTCTTCTATGTTGTTGTTTTCATATCCTTGAGTTACAAATAAATAACTGTAGAGGTCTCAACTTGCTGCTATTTTCCTGAAACTCTCTTATGCTGAAGTAGAGTCCCTCTGGGACCTCTCAGTGACTAAACTAATGTCTCATCTAAAAGGTGTCCTGCGGGCAGCGCAGAGAGTAATAAAACAATAAAACACGTTTATTGTTTTAGGGCACGGAGAAGATCGACAGAGAAAGAGAATCTTCTGGGGGCCGGGTCATGTGGACAATGGTTAAATATGGTCAGGCTAGAGGCGGGGTTTAGGGGGTGGGCTAGCTGATGTGGTAGGCTAGCATTGGGCAGGAATGTGGGAAAATGAAACAAGATATTACATAAAGAGGAGTAGGAAGTTGTAATTTGACTCCGGGAAGAAGGGTGGGGCTTAGCACATGGCCTCTAAGGGCCAGTGCCATATTGGCCATGGCACTTAGTCTCCAATAGGTGGCGCCACAGTGACTACAAAGGAATTATTAAGCCCTTTCATCCCTGTCTTTTTGGTTTTGAAGGGGTGAAGACTCTTCTTAGACTGCTTCCTGCTGAATAGGGGCGTTGCCATGATAGGGGGCAAGGGGACGACAGGTGTCGCCTACATGACCACCTGCGTTGGGATGTCTGCCAGAGCAACGAGTTCATTGGCCGTGACTGTGTGAAACCTAGATTGAATAAAACTGGACAAAAGTTTAAAAATGCAGGGCCCTATCAGTAAACAGGCCATTATCATGATTATAGGGCCCAGAAGAGGTAGCAAGAATGGTGCCCATGACCCATTTTTCCTGCTGTCATGGCTATTCCTAATACTGTAAAAATGTTTACTCCTATAAGGATGGGAGCATGAATAGCTCTAACTTTGCAGTTTAGATGAATATCTGGAGATTTGGACAGGAGTGACATCTCTATGGTATCTTGAGAGTTTATTGTGAGCGCAGGGACTAACAAGGCCAGGGTGCATGACCCTCTCCACCTTGGAGGGAGACAAGTGTATGCTCCCTTTTTGCATCCTATAAACCATCCCTTTGGTGGACAGACAGCCCTGTCTTGTGTGTGTGTAATGTAGTGTGTGCAGTGAGGTAGATTGTCTAACTGGAGAGAGGTATTTTTGACCTGAGAGATCAGGCAGGTGAGGTTAACTGGCCATTGTTGAGAGGGATAGATCCGTAGTGGGCCTACTATGGCTGGATTGTGCGGAGAGGACAGGTGTGAGGAATTCCAGTGTGTAGGAGCTGCCATGTATAGGTCCTGTCGATAAGGGACACAGAGCCAACACTCTGTGAGGTTGGAGGAATGTGAAAGCGTACCGTAGGCATGTGAAAGAAGCTGTGGAATAGGAGGAGTGACCTGAGATAGTAGGACCCCAGAAGTGTAAGCTGGAACCTCTATTACTGGAAGTGGGGTCACCAGCTGGGTTTTTAGAGTTAAAAAGTTGCCACACCTGTTTTTGCCCTGATTATCAAAGGAGAGGCCCCATGTCTTTTTTAGGAGGAGTTGGGGATGTGATGCATTGAGGATTGAAAACGTTACTCACCTGACCCCATCTCCCCATTTTACAAACCCAGCTGAGATGAGAGGATCTGCATCTTTTTGTACTTGTCCCCCTGAATTTATACTTATAGTTTTGCAACCTGAAGTGTCAAAATAGAAGACTTTGGTATCGGTGCACTGCCTCTGGCGAAAGGTGGCGGGCCGAGGAACAACATATAGGCCACACAGATGGCAGCATGGTCTCTTGGGGCTGCTGCAGAAGTGTCTTGGTGTTGGGGCCCAGACGTGCAGTTGCCCGTCGGACTTGCATCCATTTGTCTGCTTCCCAGGTATGTTGAATGGGTACCATTTGACAGTATGGAACCTGAAAGGTAACCTTGGGATTTGAAGGAGTAAAATTGCGAGAACACACTATCTCTTGGTCAGATAGAGAGAGAGTTATGGCGGAGGTAGGTTGTGTTTGTGCAGTGGAGCTGGAAAAAGGTAGGAATAGTAGGAGGCTCAGAAACAGAACCATACTGGTGAGGCCTGAGGTAGGCAGAGGAGGGTGGAGAACCCAAAGGCCGTTATCAAGTATAGGAGGACGATGGCTAGCTTTTGTGGCACCTGGAAATCGCTCGGGCAAACAGTCCACAGTTCAACGGCAAATGCTAAGATAAATAGCACATACAGGACCAAGAGCAGAAGAGGGTAACAATATATTGGTTACCTTGGTAACTCACTAGAGGTTCTAGTGAGTTTTAGATGGGTAGGAGATAAAAGTTGTGACGACCATTCTGGCGTTGGAGGTTTGGGGTCTGGAGTGACCAGGTTGCTGGGGCACCTTTTTGCCTAGGTGATGTGGAACCAGG
>NW_004955439.1:21243312-21244300 GCF_000276665.1 Chinchilla lanigera
GAGAGGTACATTGGTAATAGGGGTGCCCTGAGCACTAATGAATCCTCTTTCTTGCCAAATTGTAGTGTGAGAATGGAGAATGCTGAACGTGTATTTGGAGTCTGTGTAAATATTGACAATCTTTTCTTTGGCTAGAGTGAGTGTGCGTGTAAGGGCTATGAGTTTTGTCTTTTGTGAGGATGTTCTAGGTAGCAGTGGTTTTGCCTCTATTACTGTTGACCCAGTAATGAAAGCATATCCTGCTCTACTCTTGGTGTCTTTATTTGTTGAGCTGCCATCTATGAAGCATGTGTCGGAGGCTGTGGGGAGAGGAGTGCTGGTGATATGAGGAAAGGGAGTTGGGATCATTTGTAAGATCTCAACACAATTATGTTGGGGAAGTTCATCAAAAGTGGGGAGTAAAGTGGCTGGGTTGAGGGGCCCACTAGTGACTGTAGTAATGGAAGGGTCTTGTATGAGTGTCAGATGAACTTCCTGTAGACGGGAGGGAGTCATTAAACTTGGAAGTGTTTTGTGTGTGATAAGCTCATTAAGGTGATGAGTGAATGTACTGTGATGGACTGTCTTAAGGTGAATTTTTTGTCTCTTGTGTTAGTGTGACTGCTGTAGCAAGAGCCCGAAGACAGGGAGCCCATCCTCTAACTGTGTTGTCTAGCTGTTTTGAGAGATATGTCACTGCCTGGAATGAAGGTCTCCTTTTGTGTCTAAGACTCCACTGTATTTTTACCTTGAGGAGAAGTGTACAGAATGAAGGGCTGGGTTGGGTCAGGTAAAGTGAGAGCTGGGGCTCTCAAAAGAGCCTCTTGTAGCTTATGGGAAGAGCTTTGTATAGGTCCAGTAGGGTCGAGAGGTTTAGACAAGGAGCCCTTGGATGTCTTATAGAGAAGCTGAGCAAGAGAAGCAAAGTTAGGAATCCAGAGACGAAAAAAGTTGGCTAAACCAAGGAAAGAGAGGATTTGTTGTTTTGTGGTTGGGACCTGGAAATCAC
>NW_004955439.1:21244975-21247503 GCF_000276665.1 Chinchilla lanigera
GGGGGCTATTGGGTATTGAGGAATGCAGGGAAAGGCTGATGGGTCCCTGAGATGGATGTAAACAGGGACAGCATGGGTAGCAAGGGTAGGGCTGGAGGTGTCCCAAACTTTGGGATCAACCAGTGAAGAGGGAAGGGGAGGATTGGAGTTGGCTGTGTGTGGTGGCGGAGCTTGGAGAATGAGAGCTGTAGGGAAGGAGAAAGTAAAGGAGAAGTTAAGCTTTTGGAGAATATCTCTGCCCACTAGAGGTGTGGGGCATGTAGGTATTACCAAAAAATTATGAGTAAAAAAAGAGATTGGAATCTGCAGGGGATAGGCCCTGTTTATAAGGGCTGTTTTGGTAGACCATCAACCCCCACTATTGAGACTCTGGATCTAATACATTGACCTGAAAACTCAGGAAGAACACTGTATGTGGCCCCTGTATCAACAAGACAAGAGAGTGTCTTACCTGAGACTTCTAGCGAGACTCGGGGCTCCAAGTAGGATACCTTAATGGGGGCCGTGGAGCCCAAGCCCCGTCAATCTTCTTCAGTGGCGATGCCCAGGAGATCAGCAATTGAAGAATCCCGTGGTGACAAGTTGTCCTGTGAGGGTAGGGAGATGGATGACTTACCCACTCTCTCGCGGGCAGAGAGGGCAGGGCAGTCGCATTTCCAGTGGCCCTCGAGGTTGCAGATGGGACAAGGCTTCTTGGGTGGTCTCGGGTTGGGGCAGGCTCGTGCCCAGTGTCCTTCATTGCCGCATCTGAAGCATGGTCCGGGAGGGGCTCGGGCATTGTTGTTGGCACCACCTTGTTTGGCATCCACCTGTTTAGGTCTGTCTGCTTTAGAAACCCCGAGTGCCGCTACTAGAAGCTCATGTTGATACTGGGCAGCCGCCTTAGCAAATGCCAGCCTGCTAGCCTGTTTATCTAATTTTTGTTGCTCCTCTCTGTTATTGAAGACACGAAAGGCCAAGGCTAAGAGCTCTTTCTGTGAGGAGTGAAGGCCGAGCTCAGATTTTTAAAATTCAGCTCGAATATCTGGGGCTGATTGCGAGATAAAGTGGGAGTTAACAGTACTATCCCCGCATTTGAGTCTGGATCGATGTCTGTAAACTGAGCCAGCTTGTCAGTGAGTCTGACCAGGAACTCAGTGGGATTTTCATTGTCCCTCTGAGTTTGTTCCACAAGTTTGTTATAGTTAACAGGCTTGTGGGAGATCTTTTTAAGGCCTGCTATAATATAATCAATCATTATTTTGACTTTGTGGGAGCCCTCAGGCTCCTGATAGTCCCAATAGGGATCCGTAAATGGCACCACAGCAGCTCCATCAGGATAATCTGGATTAGCTCAGTGCTTAATGTTAGCCTCTTCTTGGGCTGCTTCCCATAACTCCTTTTTTTTTTTGCTGAGTAGAAAGAGTTGAGAATGGTAAAAAGATCTTTATGACGTAAATCATAAGAGCTGGTGACAAACTCTAATTTTGAAATATATCTGTGGGGATCAGCTGTAAAAGACCCCAATTTATTAGAAATCTGTGAGAGGTCAGAGAGGGTAAAAGGAACATGGATACGAATTAGCCCTTCAGGGCCAGTCCGTTCCCAAAGGGGGCATAGGCATTGAGGTTGAGATGAAGTAGGGGGTGGTGGAGGGTAAGTGGAGTCGGGGAAGGGGGGGCGGTGAGGAGTGAGGGCAAGATGGTGGAGGATGGTCCCATGATCTGCAGCAAGATAGCTGCTGGTGACCATGAGACTCAGGGCAGGATGGCCGCTGGTGACCATGTGAGTGAGGGCAAGATAGCCTCCAGTGGTCATGTGACCCACAGCAGGATGGCCGCCGGTGACCATTTGGCTCAGTTGAAGATGGGCGCCTGTGACCATGTGACTGAAGGTCGCCCTCTTGTGCCCTCCTACCATGTGCCCCCTTAGATCAGGTGTTGTGGGCAGGGGGAGAGGAAGGTGATGGAGGAGGGGAAGAAGCTGGAGAAGAGGAACTTTGAGATGAAACAGACACTGTGTCTGTAGAGGGCGGAGACTCTGGAGGAGGAGGAGAATGAGATCGAATGCAGGGCCGAGTGCGTGGGGTTGGGGGCGGGGGGGGGTGAGCGTGAGGGGGCAGAGGGAGAAGGGGTTGGATGGGAGGATGGTGTCTGGAAAGTGGGGGTGAGGCGAATAGTAGGTTTGGGAGATGGAGAGGGCTCAGAAGTGAGTAAAGGAGGGTAGAGAGACGGGGACTGGGCTGCTGGCTGAGCTGGCTGGGGTGAGGAGGTTTGGCCATCTGGCTGTTTAGGATCAGGCTGGGAGGGAGAGTGTGAGGAGTCAGCTTGTAGTGACTGAACATAGGTTGGAGGGGGAGTGAAGACAGGAGGGACATTGTCGAGAGGGTCAGGAGAGGTTTTAGGAAGGGATTCTGGCGGTGTGGAATGGGCCAAACAGAGTTGGGCAGTCCCACATGCCTGGAGGAGAGAAAGACATGCCCTAAGAACAATAAAAGCATAATTGCTTTTATTTGCTGTTGCAATAGTAGAAGTTATCTAGATCTCTAA
>NW_004955439.1:21248263-21253029 GCF_000276665.1 Chinchilla lanigera
GCTAGCATTGGGCAGGAATGTGGGAAAATGAAACAGGATATTACATAAAGAGGAGTAGGAAGTCGTAATTTGACTCCGGGAAGAAGGGTGGGGCTTAGCACATGGCCTCTAAGGGCCAGTGTCATATTGGCCATGGCACTTAGTCTCCAATAGGTGGCACCACAGCGACTACAAAGGAATTATTAAGACCTTTCATCATCTCTGAGTAATCTTTTTCATCATTTACACAGCCATGGCCACATCATCCAAGTATAGGATGGAGTCCACTTTTTAGTTCACAGTGAGGTCCTCAAGCTAGATGGGAAATGTAGATGTTGATCAACAAGAGATTAGAACTGAAAATATGACAGTGAGAGAAAAAAGGTTTTTTTTTAAAACCAACCAATGCAAACTACCCCTGGGTTTCTCTGGGAAACCTGTTAAGATCACTAGGTGACAAACTAACCACTGCATTGCCCTTATGGGACACAAAATCCAAGCAAAGTGACTTTTTGGCTTTCAGTAGCTTTTATATTACAATGTCTTAAAGGACAATTTAGAAGATAAATAGGCCATTGTTCTGGGGTGTGAGTCACTGAGTGACAAACAAGGAACCGCTGCATAGCCTTACCAGGACCCAAAAAGTTAAACATAGTGGCTTCTTGACTGTGAGCATTGCACTTTCTATAGGTTTGGGGGACT
The DNA here is from genome assembly GCF_000276665.1 of Chinchilla lanigera. Lineage (NCBI taxonomy): Eukaryota > Metazoa > Chordata > Mammalia > Rodentia > Chinchillidae > Chinchilla > Chinchilla lanigera. The sequence goes on from NW_004955439.1 coordinate 21,248,945, forward strand.
GTTTAGAACAGAAAAGCAGCCAGGTGTTCTGGGGCCTGTCTTCTGTACAATGAGTCTCTGGTGATTACTGCCTAGGTCACTAAAAGTTCTTCATCCAAATGCTTTCAATATTTTAAATTTAATGAAGTTCCTACCCAAATTCTGGTTCATCTCAGGGTGAAGTACCTCTACAATCCTGCCCGCATTTCTGTCTCAGGCCAGACCCAGGACCAACTCCTGTGCTGTCTCTCAAACCTACAACCTTCTTCTCCATCCAAGGTAAGGACAACTGGCCCTACTTCCCCAGAGAAGACATAGCCCCACTCGACTGTCTGAAATGACCCACCCAAAAGCCACTGAAATGGAGATAGGTTTTAACTTCTAAGCTCCAAAAACTCAGGAAGATATTCTCATTCTTTTCTTTTACATTCTCATTCTTATCCTACTATCAACTTTCCTCACCGCAGCCAGGCCTCCCAAACCAACTCTGCCTCCATTTTTTCTGAGGATTCTAACAGCCCTGAGCTCCTAGAGGGACCAGAGCAACACAGTCTAAGGGAGGTTCAGGGAACTTTCCTGGGAACTGTCTGCCCAGCCTTCAGCACCTAATTGTGAAAGCAGCAGAGCTGTGCAGGAGGTGGAGTCCTGGCATTTTGGCAACCTCTTTAAGAAGGGCATAGTAAAGTTTAATTAAGATGACACATGCAAGTACTACAGTAAGAGCCAAAGAGGAAAACAGAAGATGCATTCTACCACACAGGAAGCACCTCACAGAAGGTTCAGGGGGATAGGGAAGATTGAGAAAGTGACATCATGAGGCCTGAGCAGTGTGACCCAAGAAGTCATTTCTCTAGGGGTTCAGAAAAGAAAGATCTGGAAAAAGGCCTGCAAGTCCATCTGGGCAGGAAGTTGAGAGATCAGTGAAGGCATGATCCATGTGTGTGTGTGTGCACACACGTGTGTGTGTGTGTATAAATCCTGACTTTATACCCATCTCTCTTTTCCCAAGCCAAACATTCATACACAAACTACAATCCAAGAAAATAAGAGGAGTAGGAAAACCTGTGGGAACACTTCTCAGGAGCTTTCTCCTTCCTTGACTGAGAACACATCCACTGCTAGAAGTATATACTAAAAAGTCTCAGTTAAGACACTGGCAGGGTCCACACTTCCCAGATCTTGAGGCCAGACATGTCCACTTAAGTGACTCTCAGTCCTCACCACCTCCATTAACTGCTTTTGCTTCTCCAACCTACTGTGAATCCAAAACTGAATTCACTGCCAGAGTTGGCACTTTCCTGGAAGAACTTCCTGGGAAAATTCCAGGAGAGGAAATAAGACATATATTATTTCCTCTATGTATAGTCTGGAGTGCCTGCAGTGAATCCCCATCTCATCACATCCATGGGCCTTAAGAGACCACTATAACTGCTTAAGATGATAGGTTTCTTTTTTTAAAATTTATTTTAAGAATAAAAGAAGGAAAACATATTAACAGACATCCATTTACAAAATAGCATAAGAACAATACAAACAGTACAGAGTTACAGACAAAGTGGTAGGAAATTAACAATTGTATTATGTATTGATATCTTCAAAGTGGTTTCTCAGGAAAACAAATAAAGACATGCAAGATTGATCAAACAAGTAATCATTAACTTCCTTTCAGTAAAGGGATAGAAGTCAGTAGTACAACTATGTTAGCTATCTTGTATATACATACATACGTAATTTCCCCTTCTTTCTTTTCTCTTTTCCCTGACCCCAGTTGCTCTTTATTCTAATTCTTATCTTTTTTTTTTTTTAATGTGGTACCAGGAATTGAACTCAGGACCTTGCACTTGCCATGCAGGCACTTATACCACTGAGCTATATACCCAGGCCCCAAACTTTCTTTTGTATTGGGAATCAAACTCAGGACTTTGTGCTTGCCAGGCAGGCACTTGTGCTGCTGAGCTATATTCCTGGCCACATTTTGTTTTGAGGTCATGTATTGTCTTTGCTTTGTGCTGTTTAAATTTTGTCTTCATTGTTGTTTGTTAGGTTGTTTAAAAACTTTTAAAGTTAAAAAATTTTTTTAAAAAAATAAATAGTTTAAAAATCAAAGTGAATGTCTTGCCACCCTTCCTTGAACAATGCAGAAGCATTGTAGAAGTCATATACGATTCTTACAATAAGATCTACTTAAGAAAACAGAAAAGAGGCTCCTCCTGGTCATGTGCTGGTACCTGGGCGCTATACATGTTACTGTGTGAAACTGTAATTTCAGTGCGCAACTGTTAGATTAATAATCCATTTCAGTCCAGGGAAAACAGGTCCCAAGAATGAGGTACCCGTGGATGAACTGAAAAGTAAGAAAAAAGAAAAACAACAGAGGCAAAAATTCTGGGATCAGAGGGCTAGCAGCCTCTAGGACTAAAGCCTCGATTACTGAATTCAGTAACCTTTTATTGAGAAAGAACAAAGGAGGCAGCAGAAGAATGGGAGGATATCAACTGATTTAGCAAGGATAATACAGCTCAATTATCATAGGAATGAGACTTGACCAGTTAGCCACCATGTTATCTTCCTTTGTGCATATCTCAGCAAAGCATCTAGTGTTGACCTCGGGGCTTTCAATGCTTATGCTAGGCTTCCTCCAGAACCTAACAATCATGGCTTGGTCAGGCCTGAGGCAGTACACAAAAGAGTAACTAAAGAATGTCCTTCTCCACACACAACCTACAAATCAACTTTCTGTACACAACTTCCTGAAGCATCCAGACACTGCTAGGCGTTCTGTTTTGCTTATGTCATGGAACTGTGCATAGGCATACACTGGGTAAGCTATCCCTGCCTGCTAGCACAGAGGCCAACATACACATTCCATTGAATTCACTCATATGCACAATAGGCAGCAAAAATTGAATGAAGTTCTATCCTTCCTCAAACACAGCAAAAGATTTGTGGAAAGTGATATACGTTTCCCACAATGAGATCTTCTTGGGAAAAGTGAAATCAGGCTCCCTGTTATGTGTTGGTAACTGGGCACTATACATGTTACTGTGTGAATGTGTAATTCTAGTCCTCAGCCTAGAAACCGACTTTCCTCACATGACTTCCTTCAATATCCACCCACTGTTATGTGTTCCGTTTTGCATATGTCATTGAGCTGTGCACAGACGTACATTAGGTAGACTGTACCTGCTGGCTAGCAGAGTGGCACACATACTCATTCCATTGATTTCACTAATATGCGCATTAGACCACAAAGAGTCAACATCTTTTTTTTTTTTTTGTCTTTTTGAGACAGTGTCTTACTATGCAGTTCAGCCTGGCCTTGAGCTTACTTTGTAGCCAAAGCTGGCCTCAAACTCACAACGATCCTCGTGCGTCAGCCTCCCGAGTGCTGGGAATACAGGTGTGCAACACCACGCCTGGCTAAGAGTCAACATCATGCCATCCTTCCTTGAATAATGCAGAAGCATTGTAGAAAGTGATGTACATTTCCTACAATGAGATCTTTTTTTTTTTTTAATTTTAAAAATAAAAGGAGGAAAACATTAACAGACAACCTTTTACAAAATAGCAGAAGAACAGTACAGACAATACAGAGTTACAAACAAAGGGGTAGGAAATTATCAATGCTTGTTGTATTACATATTGATATCTTCAAAGTGGTTTCTCATGAAAACAAATAGAGACATGCAATACTGATCAATCAAGGACTCATTAATGGTTTCTTTCAGCAAAGAAATAGAAGACAGTAGATCAACTGTGTTAACTGACCTGTATATACTACATACAAAATTTCTCCTTCTTTCCCTTCTCTTTTCCCACATCCCTGTTGTCCCTTACCCTTGAGTGTTTTCATATCATTTCACAATGTCTATCATACCTCCTAGCTTTTATTAACTCTTTCAGGTTTTACACTAGTAAGACAATGCGGTGCTTGCACATGCAAGTCTGATTTATTTCACTTATGAGTATGGTCTCTAGTTGTGACCATTTACCTATAAAAGTCTCGAGTTTATCATTCTTTATACCTGAGTAATATTCCATTATATGAAAGTACCACAATTTTCTTATCCAATCCTAAGTGGATGGACATTTGGGTTGCTTCCACA